>NC_090144.1:385000-570000 GCF_017916325.1 Leishmania martiniquensis
GAGGAGGGGGGGAGGCGAGGGAGTGGGGCACAGCGTGGCAGAGGGGTAGCCGACACGACAAGGACAGCACCTGCCTGAGACGAGAGAGCGTGGGGAGGGGATTCGGGGATGAAGTGTGTGGCGCTATTTAAAAAAAAAGCAGCCACAAACGTGCAGCGAATGAACAGAGGGAGGCGAAAGCAGTCTCTGCAAAGCAGTGGTGCACCGTGTGTACGTCCAGGTGGGTGGGCGGTGAAGGAAAAACGGCCTCTTTCCTCAACCGAAGACGGCGGCCGAAAAAAAAGGTGAGGAGAGAAATTACGCTTCTCTCCCCCTCTGTGTATGTGTGTAACGTACAACCGATCACCACCGCAGGTGAGACACCCAAGCACCACACACACACACACACGACGGGAGGTATGCTTGCGCGCGTGCCTGCGAACGTAACGGCAGGGCCAGCTAGAGGGAAAGGGAGGTGATTCCCCCCTTTCTCTCATCTTCTGCTCCCCTACCACTTTTTGTTGGTTGTCTCAGGCACGTACTCCACACACGCACATAAAAACAGTCACAGTAACACACAAGAATATATATATATATTTATGTGTGGGGGGAGGGTACTTAAGTGCCTCAGCACCCGGGTGAAGGGAGGGGGGTAAAGAAGGAGGGGAGAGAGACGCCCCCCTCCCTCCACACACCACCACCACCAAAACATCAACAGACAACTGCCTCCATTTGCTGCCGTGCCTCATCTGCATTCCCTCGCTCCCCGTCTCACTCTCTCCACTGCTGCAGCGCCGGCTCGCATCATCCCCCCGTTCCCCCCCTCTTCTTCCCTCGCTCCCAAGTCAACAAAAAATACACAAAACGGATAGTGTTAGTCTATGAAGTGCTAACGATGATGACACACACACACACACTGACTGAGAGAGTCTGTGTCTGTGTGCTTGGGGGGGGGGAAGGGAGGCGGCGGCTATGGACGCGAGATGAAGGAAAGGTCTTGAAAAAGGGGGAGGGACGGCAATGAATGGGCGGGCGAGTGGGGTGAGGAGACAGCGACGGAACTGCTCTTATTCGCATACCACCAGTTGCACGCCCCATTCCTCGCGGCCGCCATCCCCCCACCCCACCCCCACCTTCGAAATCTTTTCCTGCGCCTTTCCCACCCCCTCTAGCCACTACGCAGGGCGTGGCATGGTTATCATCGCCGCCAGGGCCGGCCCTCCTCCAGCGTCTGTAGGCGATGGGGATGGCAGTACAGTCGCTGTGGCCGACATGCGTTGCATGGCAAACACTTGTTGGTAATAGTTCTCCATCATGTCCCGCCAGCGGGCAAACATTTCGTAAGAGGCCCATGGATCTGCTGCACTTCCAGGCGGGGGTGGCGGCATGACCGGCGTATTCGTCTGGAAGGTGTTGGCCGGCAGCAGGTTCTTCGGAAGAAAGGGAGCGGCAGAGGAGGAGACGGTTCGCTGCCGTTGCGGCTTCTGTTGGGGTGCGAGCCCCTGTGCGGACGCGGCTGGCTGCACTCGATTTGGTGGTACAATCGGTACAGATGAGTGGACGCTGCCGGCGGGGAGAAAAGGCTTTGCGTGGTAGTTGAAGGTTGTCTTCTTTGGCGTCGAGTCCGCGGTAGGGGTGAGCGTAAACGTGGCAGTGGTGGCGCCGCCTGGCACGAACGGCGTAGCGTTGAGGCTCAGGGTTGTCCGATGCGGCTTGGCTGGGGCTGCCTCGGAAGCCGCGATGGCTTCTTTCTCGACGAGGGCGATGGTGACGCCCTCCGAGGGTGATCCTCCTGCCGCTTCTTTCGTCCTCTCTAGCGACCTCACCTGGTGAGCAAAAGGGGCGTGATGGTGCTGACACTGCCCGCTGTAAGCCTTCTCCGCCGCTGTTGTGCCGGTTACACCGCCTGCGGCAGGGTCTGGGGTGCCAGCAGTCGCCCCAGGAGTGGCATGCGTGCGGCGTAGTTGTGTGGCACCTATCTCGGGTGGGGTGCTCAGACCTGCCGTCGGCTGCGTTGACGCGGTCTGCGGCGGCGACGGCAGTACCGGGGGACCCTCGACTGCCGCAGCAGCTGCTGCCGCCTGCTGCTGCTCCATGTGCTTCTTGAAGTCCAATTGGACGTGACGCAGCACTGCCCTTTCTGCTTGAGACACTTCAACCGGCGTTGCGCCCGCCACGCTCGTGCTCGCCTCCGCTCGCGTGCCGATGGCGCTCATGCTTGACGACTTCTTGCTTACAGGCTGGGTGAGCTGCGCCCGGATCATGCGGAACAGCTCCTGCATCTCGCGGTCCTCTGCGCCGGCGGTGTCCATATTGGCTGGCGGGGGGATGATGGGGAAGGCGCCGGGAAACGGCGACGCGACGAGGCGTGCGGCAACGTTGCTATTGTTGTGTGTAATGTTGCCGTGGCAGTCGTGAGGGGCCCCGGGGATAGGTGACGCGAATGACGACAGCCACCCAACCGGCGGCGCCACCGGCTGATGCTGGGAGAAGACGGTGAGGTGGGCGTACGGGTTCGGGTAGCCGTAGGCCGTCATGGCCGACGTGAAGGCGGCAGCGGCCACCTCGTCTGGGTACGCACCAGCCGCCTCGGCCATGCTCGGCCACGGAGCAGCTGACGACATCCTTTGCCCTATTGGATACACCATCCCTGACAGCTGCTGCTGGTGCCGTGTTGGAGGGGGCATCGGCGCGCATTTGGTGGTGCTAATCCAGTTTATTACGGCTGGTGTTGGCTGCGCAGGAGACGATGCCACATTTGTTGATGTTGCTGCTGTAGCGGCCCCACTATTCTGCTGCTTCTGCCGCTGTTCCTGTATTTTCATGTGCTTGAGGCGGTTCAGCAGCACCATGATGACTTGCTGAACGTACTCACGCCGGCGAGCGGCCTCGCGGTAGGCGTCAGCGTCCATCTCCGCAGTTGTAGCCTCGCCGTCCTGCGACGCCGATGCGCCCGCGTCTGCGCTCTCGTCACTCTTGCTAGCCCCCGAGACACTGAGGGGACGGGGCAGCACGCGAACGTGCTGGAAGAGCTCACGCAGCAGCTCCAAAGACGCCGGTGTGAGGCTGTTGCTCTCAAAAAGTTCCATCAGCTCATTGAGGAAATCGATCTCCGTCGTCATCTGCGGAGAGGATGGCGGCGATTCTGCCGCTGCGGCTGCCGCCGGCTCCGCCGATGACGATGACACATCCGCACCGTCTGTTGCCGCTGCTGTCGATGGTGCAGTTGCCGTCGTGCGGCTCCCCAAGCAGTAGCGAAGGAGAAGCCGGCTGACGGCATCGAGGGCGCTGTCGCTGTACTCGTCCTGCTGTAACTGCTCCCCCACAGCGTTCCCGGCGCCGCTGCTGCTCTCTACACCAGAGCGGCCACCCTCTGCAGTGGCGGGGGTGTTATGGTGGCCCACGCTGCCGCCGGCAGTGGTGCGGTTGCGCCGGGCGCGGAGCTCCTCCAGAGAGGCCTTCCCCTTAACCATTGTCACGTGTGCCGGTGCCGCGATGACTGAGGCGGTGGCGCTGGTGCCCTGAGCGCGCTTCGCGGATGCGCTATTGGTCGCCTTCGGGCGCTTGCGAACTGCGGCCTGATGCACCGTCGCCACCTCGGAAGGGGCTGCAGCGGGGTCGGCCTCCGCCGTGGGGGTTGCCTGCAACGGTGATGAGACGACAGGTGTAGCCTCAGGGACTGAGTGCGGATCGGTGGAAGTGATTGCCGCACGCTTTTTGGCGGAGGCCTGCTCTGGCGCCTCCTCCGGCGCTGTGCGCGCCACTACCGGGTGTGGCGACTCCGTACCTTTCGGCCGCTTGACCACCTTCGTTGCCTTTACGGGCGGCTGCGCGCTCGGCGGCACGAGGCCTTCCCGGTGCCGCCGCATCAGCTCCGCAAAGCTTGTTTTCGGAGCGGCGGGCGTGACGGCGGACATCTTTGCTGAGGTTGCGGTGCCACTGCTCCCTGGCTCACCGGCAGCCACCTGTGGCGGCGTATCGGCAGAGGCCTCCACCGCTGCCTCCGGAATCGGCTTACCATCCCGAATAGCTTCCGCAATCGCGGACTCTACCTGACGCTCCAGCGCGCGACGCAGCCAGATGTTCATTGGGCGTGCGGGTGGAGTGCTTACCGCAGTCGAGTCGGCCTTTGCGTCTGCGACCGCGCTACTCACGGTAGACGCCGTCACAGAAGGCCTGTCGACCTCTGCGCTCTGCTGATCGTGTTCCTCGTTATTCTTTGCGGCGACATCGGAGGCAGCGACGGCCTCCTTGGAATGGTCACCGCCCTCGCGGCTGTCATTGTTGCTATGGCTACTGCCGCCGCCGCTCCGCCAGTTCATCAGTCGATTCCTCCACCCCTTCCAACCACGCTCATTGCTCACGCTTGCGCCGGCATCGACTGTGACGGTCGTGGCCGTCGACTTGTCCGCCACTTCCTTCTCCACAGAGTTTTCTGCTGCGTTGGACGACATCGCTTCTGCGTCCACACGAAAACAGGGGCACAGGAGCGCAGACGGATCGGGGGGTGGAAAGGAGGAGAGCGCGCTGTGCGTGCAGGTGTGTATGTGTGTGTGGGGAGAAGATGTGGCCCTGTGGAAATGGGTGCGCTGCCGCCCAGTCTACGAAGGCCGACTCGCTGCTGATGGAAGGGTGTGGTCCCCTTCCCCCCCTTGCCGAGCGAGAAAAGAGGAGCCGGACGGGTGGCCGTGAGAGGTGCTGAGGAGCACGTCGAACGCACAGGCCAATCACAGAAGATGCGCGCACGCGCACAGATAGTGTGTCAGTTGGGCGGGGGAAGGGAGGGGAGGGGAGGGGGGGAAGCAGTGCGAGACAGCAGAGGCACACCTGAGGGAGCCAAACACGGACGTCTTTGTCGATAACGCGGCAACGAAAGTGATGGGCGGCACCGTGCCGAGTGCGTGCGCGTTAGAGAGAGAGGGAGAGAGAATGCACGGTTGAGAAAGAGTGTGATGGCTGCTGCGGCGCTGGATGACGGAATGCGCTTCCGAACGTAGACGAAAAACAACAGCAACAACAGAGAGAGAGGAGAGGGAGAGAGAATGCCCGGTGATGCAGTGACTCGGAGGGAGCGTTCCCTCTGTCAAGACCGTCACGGAGATACCTGCACCCTCTCGACAGGAGATCGGGGAGAAGGAGGAGGGGTGGTGATGGTGGTGGTGTTGGTGCACGGCGTGAGGAAGAGGGACAGCGGAGAGGGAGTGATGATGGCCGACTCGGTTGGACGTCAGTGCCTGAAGAGCGGACACACACGCGAGACTCTGGAGGGGGATGTGGGGAATGGTACGCGCAAGCGAACCTTACCGAAAGGGCGAAAGAGAGAGAGAGGCGCAGGGAGCGAGTGCAGCAGTGACAGACGCACATATATATATATATATATATGTGCGTGTGTGTATGTGTAGCCAATGCAGGTGCATTAGGTGGGGGAGATGGGAGGGAGGGGGGAGAAGAGGGGAATGCAGGCATGCGAATAGGGCTGCGGAGGGGGGCGATCGAGGCGAACACACGTGCATGAGGCCTATACCTCCCCCCTCCCCTCACGGCCTCGAAGGGTGCGGTGGACAGGGGCGGAGGGGGTGGTATGGGCTATCGCGAAGAGGTACGACGCACTTGAGCGAATGTCATCAGCGCCAAGGCCAAGTACGCGCAGCGACCTCACGTGCGACAGTGCTTCAGCGGTGCTTCTTCGTGAAGAGTTCGCAGCAGACTCGACGCTTTGTGCCACATCTTCAATGCAGCGCACAGGCTCAAGCACGTGCGTGTGGAGGAGCACAAAGGCGCGCCCCAAAGCTTGATGCATTGCTCGCCACTTAGGAGAGGTGTGTGTGTGGGAGGGGGCAGAGCAGGTGAAAGCTAAACAGCACTTGATGGAGTGGCTGTAACCTACAGAAAAAAGAGAGCGGCACACACACACACACACACACACAAAGACCGCTCCAGAAGATGGGCGCCATTAATCTTATCCTCACAACAGCCCTCCCCCTCTCTGCGCGACATACCGTAATCATCGTTGCTGCGGGGATGCAAAAGTCTCTCCACAAGCACATCACCCCCTTACGCATCCGCGCTGCCATCGTCAGTGTCACTGCTGCTCTCCTCCCCACCTGATGACACGCATGGGGCAAACGCAGCGAGTGTCTGCCCAGTACCAGCACCCCCTTGCTGCTGCTGCCGCTGCACAGCAGAGAGCGTCAAGGGCCGTGGGGCACCATGCAGAGGCAGCGCTCGATGCTGCCAGAATCGCAGCGCGTCCAGCAGCGTGCCAAGCTTCGTCACTTTAGTCCACTGCTCGCGCAAACTTTGCATTCCCCATCGCACAAGACGCGCTCGCAGCGAGGAGGGTGTTTCTACTTGCCGCGTGAGCGTCCAAGCGGGGAGGTAGAACTCGCGCTGACGTAGCTGACTGGGCAGCATCCACGCATAGGCGCCGAGCAACGGCCGCAGTGGGTCTGGGCTATGGCGAGCAAAGGTGACGTATAGAGTCACGCGCTGCACCTCGAGCCGCTCGATGAACATGAAAGAGGCTGTGCTAACGTTGCTGGCACCATGGTTTGCGGCTGCAGCGCCGCTGCCCAGAGTGCCAGCTCCACCGTCACCGGGAGCCCTACTACCGCTACCACTCAGGTCAGCCACAACGCGCTTTCTGTCGGCGTTGACAGTGGAGGCCCATACAAGACCACTGCCGGGCCCACCACGCTGCAGGGCTCTTTGGTGATGGCGCACAGCAGTGGAGGTAGCACCGAGTAGCCGCTGGAGATGAGGTGTCTCGGCACTCGTGCCAGCGATTCCTCCAGGCAGAAGCGACAGTTGCCCATTACCAAACCGCAACCGCTCCTCGCCTCTGGCGGTGAGGGCGGCCACCGATCCAGCCATCACACCCATCTCCTGCTGCTCCAGGCGTGCGCGTACTTCCTGCACAAGCCGTTGAAGGAAGACGGCCTGCGAAAGAAAGCCTGCAGTGGTGCCGTCACTCCCCTGCTGCTGCTGCTGCGGCGGCGGCGGCACTGCGACGGTGTTGGCAGCTTTCGGAGCACGTGATGGGCTAGAACGATGTCGGGAGGGTTGGGCAGGTGTTGGCACGCCCCTCTCAGGATTCCTTCCTTCGCCTGCCAGGTGGTGCGCTTCCTCGCTGCTCCTAGCGCTGTCGCAGCTTCTGCCTTTACTAACCTGCTGCAGTGGCGGGCCTGCTTGTTCAAGATTTTGTTGCACCGCGTCTTCGCTGCCGGCGCTTCCGTTCGGAGACCGGTGCTGGGGTGCCGGTAGAGCTGCAAGGGCCGAGTGCTCTGGCAGCTGTACCTCTGCATCCGCCTCGCCATCCACCACAACCACGCTGCTGCTGCTGCTGCTTTGACTCCGCCGCCGTGCGAAGAAGGGCGCAAGGGGAAAAGAAATCGGGTCTTCGCTAGGTACCACAACCATCTCCGCGCTGTCCGCGTCCTCGTCCCTGGAGGAGCGCCACAATGTCTGCCGCTGCTGCTGCTGCTGCTGTCGAAGCGAGGAGACCGTCAACACCAGCGGCGCCGTCGTGGTGGTCTGTGAGGCGGCCGGCTGCTTGCGAAGGCCAAGCGGTGCCTGTATTCGACGCACCTCCTGAATCATATCCACCAGCAAAAAGTCGGTCAGCTGTACCACGAGTGGGGTCACGACGAAGCGCAGTTCTGTGTAGCGCATTACACCATCAGCGTACTTGATGAGGCTGTAGCTGAGCTCCACGTCATTCTGCTTCTCCATGCAGAGGAGAAGCGCCTCGCTGCGGCCGAGAGCGGTGCTGAGTAGGCGGTTGGCGGTGGCAGTGAAAGGCGCCAAGTGCGCTGCACAGCGACCACTGCTGTCGTCGTTGCGCTTGGCAGCAGCAGCAGCAGCTGTTGTTGCACTGACCGCAGGAGAACCGGTGCGATGTGATTGCCGTCGCCTGGTGGAGCCACCAGTGTGGTCATGCACGCCTTCCTTCGCAGCTGAGGGTGGAAATGGGGAGGCGAAGGAGCGCGGAGTTGCCTCCGCTGCACCTGCACTGCCTTGGGAGGTGTCGGGGCCCTGCTGCATGGCCATAATTGGTGGCAGCCGAGGGCGCGCCCGGTACACAAACACGGTCTTCAGCTTTTCGTCTATCCACTGCATCTGATGCATCGCGACGTAGAAGTTTTCGTTGTCCTCCGTGGAGAGGCGCTCCAGTTGGACCCCTTCCAGAATGATGGAGAAGAGGACTGCAGTCGTCACACTTGATGGCGGCGCTGGCGCCACGGAGGCTCTGACAGTGGTGCCGCGCCGGCGCAAGGTGCGTTCACTTGGTGGCATGGGCGCTCCATCGGCGCTAACGGCCGCAGCGTCGCCGCCACAGCTCATGCCCTCGGAGAGAGCGATTGCTGCACCAGGCGGGTCGTCGTCAGCCGTTTCGTCACCGTCCTCGATCGTGAACGGCGCTGCCCACTTCGCTACGCCCGTCACGTACGTGCTGATCTCTTGCATCCAGCTCAGCTGCATCATTGTCATCCGTAGCGACACGACTTGCGAGGTGCGCCACGAGTCAATGGCGGCGTAGACTGGCACAGGAGACTCCGTGACAAGGATGGTGACGCGCGTCTTATCAGTGTTCGTGTAGCTGCGCACGTAGAAGGAGAAGTCCGCTGCCGCCCCAATCCGCCCCTTCAGCTTGGACTCCGACTTTACTTGTGTCGGGTGAGGGTGCAGCTGGCGTGCATGGGAGAGCGCCTCAGCGGCAGCGGCGGCGTCGACGTCGACGTGGCGTGTGACCCGGCACTCACCAGCACTAAAGTCCACATCAAACCACCGGCCCTTGTAGCCGAGAATGTGCACCCGAATGGCGTGCTCCTCACGCGCGTCCTCCCAGAGGAAAAAACGATTCTGGCGAGGCGGGATGCGGTTCCGGCGGCGGCTGCCCTGCTGTCGCACCATGACAGTGTGCGACGCCGTCCGGTTCTGTACGAGGATCTTCGTCCCCTGAATCGGCTGCAGCAGCACCGTCAGCACATTGTCAGCACTCTGCACCGCTACAGCAATGCGGCCTGTGATGACGGCGTCCCTTTCGTACATGTCGTGCGGCTCCAGCTCTGTCGGGTGAGGTGCGGACGGCCGCTGCGCGACCAAGTTACTACCGTAGCTCACGGCCACCTGCTTCCCCAGCGCGCGCGGTGCGGCCCATAGGTTGAACGTCGCCTCACCTGGGCGGTCGACATCCATGTACGGTGTGTGCTGCGACTCGTAGTAGGACGCCATGTCGCAATGCTCGACACGCCCTGCGCCGGTAATGGACGCAATGGTTGGGAGGGCCCCCTCCAACACCTCCTGCACACGAAATCGGTTCCCTTCAATTGGGCCGATGCAGCTCACGTGGTAGTCCCCAGGGTTCAGCTGCACCGCTGCAATAGAACTGAGGGCGCCAACGGTATCTTCAGCCTCAAGGAGAAGTCGACGTCGCGTTGCCTGCGGGCCCGCCTCAGCAGCAGCAGCAGCAAAAGGCGCTGCTGCGGCTTCACGGGCTCTCTCTGTTGCAGTAGCGCCAGCCTCTCGCATCAGCAGCTGCCGTCGCCGCTTCTCTGCCTGCCGCATCGCCTTCTCGAGCCCAGGGAAGCGGAAGTGAAGTCGCAGTCGCTTCGACGTGTTGTTGTAGAAGACCCACCGCGGCGTGATTTGGATGACCATGGGCCGCCCCTCCTGCGCGTTTGGGAAGAGAATCGAGTAGTTGCAGCTGCGCGTGATGCCGAGCCGCGGCAAGGAGGAGGTGAGCACGCCACTGGTGCCAACGTTGATAGGTACCGCACCAGACCAGCCACCGTCCATCCCAATCGCAAAGAAGCCCTCCGTGAAGTCAGCGAGCTGACAGCCGATCAGGAACGGCTCTCCCTGCGACGGGATAATGCCGCTGGTGATGTTTTGCCCAGGACTGAGGCGGCGCCGTGCAATGCTGTCGCTCAAAAGTAGCGGGTATTCGGTCAAGTTGTACACCCACAACGCCACGGACAGCACCACTGTTCGTGGCATCACGCTCACTTGCACGTAGAAGGCCCGTCCGTGGCTGTCGCGCAGTTGCAGCAGGCGTGGGTGATGATCCACAGCATCGCGCAGGTTTGTAATCACCGGGTCGAGGTCTGCCGTGAAGAAGGCGTCACCGGTGCTCTGGGTAAACGAGAGGCCCACGACGAGATTGCTACTGTACGTGCAGAGGTGCAGCGGGAGGGCGTGCTGGTGGGGAAGAGCATCATGGGCGCCGAGGGCGACAAGGCTGCGGTAAAAGCGCTGCCGATCGTGCCGCCCACGACCGACAAGCGGTGCTGTCCATCGAGCGACAAGCATTGCTTCATCTAGCGTCTGTGGACCGGCAAGCAGATCCTGCTGGAACACCACTACCCGTGCGCTGAGGCCGAGGTGGTTGACAAGAGTGAGGCGGGGGTAGAGAGAGATGTGCTGCACCACTCCGTCCGCTGAATACGTGTGAATGACGAAGAGAAGGAGCACTCGCCCATCTTGATCGTCACCGAAGTGATTACTGACGGCACGATCGCGCACGAAACTCGCTGAGTCTTCCGCTGCTGTCACACCTGTTGCCTTGTCCATCGAGCGAGCCGCGTCAGCTTCCCCATTAACACGCCGAAAGGAGAGGAAACGGCCGCTTTCGATTTGCCCCAGTACGACGCGTGTCTCATACCAGCGCAGGACCGGCGTGGCATTCGGCGCTGCTGGCGACGGCAACCACCGAGTCGACGGGCAACAGGCGCGAAGCACCACTTCCTTGTGCACGTCCTCTTCATCTAGTGGGAGCTGCCAGCCTGGGGGCACCGTCGCAGCCAAGTGTGCGGCGTCAGCGGCCGAGCTGGGCACAGGAAGAGGCTCGGGTGAAGAAAGCAGCTGCAGAGTGCAGCCGGTTTCATTGAAGAGGGAGCTGCGTGCTTGCAGGCACACGACGAGCAGATCGCCACCACCTCTCTGGGTATCTTGCCCTGAAGCAGCTGCTGTTGGGCCGGCATACGACGACTGCGGGGGCTGCCGGTGCACTGTTGGTGGGCCATGAGCGATATTGTGGTTGAGAGACCGGCCTCTCCATTGGGCAGCTGCTCGCTGGCCTCCTGTTGCCGATGACGAAGCATTGTCTCTCGGCCGATGATCTGTGTGCAAGCGGGCTGAAGCCGCGCCGTGGCGTACCGGTAGGAGATCGTGAGGGCCGCAGGGCCTGTGCTGCGGTGGCCCTTCGCGGGCTGCAGGGGCGAAGTCGCTGGCAGTGCGGTGGCTTGCGCTGCCTCCGCTGCTGCTGCTGCTGCTTTCCTTCCGCACCATTTTCGAAGCAACATCTTTCGGACTGCTGCCATCTGGCCCTGCACCACCCTTCGCCAGCGAGGCCACAGACGGAGATGACGCGTTGCAGGAGAGCGGTACGGAGGCGACGGCCGAAGACGCGGAAAAGGACCAGCGGCGACCATATCGTCGAGGTGGTTGCTGTTGATGCGTGACAGGCACCGAGCTCTTGTCGTCACCCTCCTCCCTGGCGAGTACAATGGGGTAGCGTGACGTGCCCAAATCCTCCATGTCCCCGCAGGTCAAAGCCAACGAGTAGGAAAGCACCTTCAAGCCACCTTCGCCCACATCGTCGCCGCTGTCCCCGCTGGTTCCTACCGCTGCGCTGCTCGCCCACGGGCCCGCTGTCGTGGGGGGGCTCGGCCGCAAGAATGTGTTGCTGGTGAGGTGCTGTGACGATGCCAATGCCAGGGCTGGGGTGAGTGCGGCTGCGGCCGCCGTTTCTCTGAACGCGCTGGTGCGTAGGGTCAGAGGCCTCGCCACGCCGTACTGGAGGGCCGTGAAGGCTAACCAGTTCCCTGTCGCTGCGGAGGTAGTGCCGAAAACGCAATACGAAGAGGGGCCGCTTGCGTTTCCTGGCTGCTGTGGCCGCACTGTAGGAGGCACCTGCGTCTTCGGCCTGGCAGCGTTCATGATCGCATTTTCTGCCAGCGCTGTCTCACCTTTGGCGTTCAGTGCCCAAACACCACTCGCTCCATCCCACTGGACGCAGTCGACCGTGAAGAAGGTTAGCATGAGCGAGCTGGCACGGCGGTACGAGATGAAGATGTCGGTGGTGGATGCTGGTGGCAGCCGGTAAAGCTCGTGGCAGCGCCACAGCATACGCACTGCTGCTGCTGATGCGGTGGACCCCGATGATAGCGGGCCTGCAGATTTGGGTGCTGTACTCGGCACGCCAGGCATTGCCGTCGATGGCACGCTTGCCGCCGCCTCACGCTCACAGATGCCGGCGAAAATGGTGCGGCTGAAATTGTTCAGTAGGCGGTGTGTCGCCATCGTAGAGGATGTGCTGGCAGTTCGCATGGGCGTCCCTGTGTCTCCAGCGACAGATAACCTGCGGTAGCCACCACCCTCAGACGGCGCCACGGACGCCGCGCGTGGGTCGTCAGCGGCGGCGGTGAGCAGCGATGCCGATGATGGTGCCGCCGCCACTGTCAGAGGAGCGCCTGTGCCCGAGAATGTCGCGGTGCTGGCTTGGCTTTGCCGGCTGCTGCTTCTGCTGCCCGTGCCGTCCTCGGGGCCGCTGTCTTTGTCATCTGAGCTAACAGAGGTGCTGTCCGTCGAGGCGTCGCTTCTGCTGCCTCTTCCTAAGCTTTCTATGCCCGTGCCCGTTGGCATAACCGGGGCCATGGCCACGTCGACAACCGGTGCTGGCGCCGCTGCAGCGCCTGCCTCTGCCACTGCAGCAGCCGCTATTGTCAGGCGCTGCCGGAGGCTCGTTGCCAGAATGCCGAATTGACGATTCATGTAAAGTAGCTTTGTGACGATACGGTGTGAGCATTGCCACTGGACCCCCTCCACCACCAGCGAGGCATGGCGGTTGCTGCTGTGACGCGACACCGTCTGCGTGAGCGACCACGTCAATGCCGAACTCGGCTTGAGAAGCATATCCCAGCGGCCACGCCCATGAACCCGCACGCTGGCACCTTGGCACCGCACGAGGGAGGTGGAAGCGAGGGCTGAGGCGGATGTGCGACGTACCATGACGTCCTCGACGCGAACCTGCACAAGTGGGTAGCGGTGGTCGCTGAAGATGACCTCGACGGAAGGGGTGAAAACCGCACAGGAGAATCCGCGGGACTGTTGGCGCTCGATAAGACGTCGCTGGCGACTTCGCCGTTGCAGTTGCAGTTGCTGCTGCTGCTGCTGCCGACGCGCATCGGCACCGGGGATGAGGTGAGTCTCGTCTTCTCCCTCCACCGGGCGTGAGCACGTCTCCTCTTGCACTTCGCTGCCTTCTCCAGCCTGGCGCAGCAACGTTGTCTCCGCGCACCTTCGCGCAGCAGAGTCCTGCGGGGTCACAGGGTACGATGAGTGCCTCCAGCACTCTGATGTCGGCTCTGCCGACGATGACAACGGCCGATCGATGAACTTCGGGCCATCTCTTACCCCTTCTGTCCTTGTGGTGTCTGCGGAGAGGTCGCTCGTGTGGCTGACGCGAGCACACTCGGCTCGTGACGGCGGCAGTGCCGCCGTCACTCGCTCGCGCGCACTACCCCCGCCGGCGCCGTTGATGAGCCCCTCCGGCATCCCCTGCCCTTCGCCCTTGTCGCTGACATCGCCGTCGTTGCAGTACAGCTCGCTGCCCTGCTGCTCCTCCTCTTCGCCGTGCGTGCCGGTGTGGTTCGTGGTGGACGCTGACGCCTTCCATGCCACGGTTGCTTCTATCACTTCGACGAACGCTTTCTCTGCCTTGCTGTGTGCCAGGTACTTGACGTACGAGCGAAGCGCCTGTAGCTCTCCAGCGTACGTGGACATGATCAGCAGATCTGCGCGGCCAAGGTCGACCTCCACCGCCCCCAGCGACACAGCGTGGTGCCGCCCGTTGCTGCTGCAGATGCTCACGTCAACAGGTGCCAGCACCGTTGTGCGTGCCGTCGTCGTGACAGCGTCGTAGACAGACTCCGACGCTACCATGAACCCAGCGCATTGCACGTCGTCGCGCAGCAGTCGCCCGTTGCAGAGGCTCATCCACGACTCCACTGCTGTGCGAATGTGCAGCTGCCGGGACTCATGTCGTGGCTCGATGATGACAGAGACGTGCGGCAGGTGCAGATGGACATTGCGGTGCACAAGCTTCGACTGGTGTGGGCCTTCCTGAGAGAAGGGGCGCGGTGGCGGCGACGCGGCCGCGCTTGCAACCTCGCCGCCCTCCGTGGTGTGCACCCCTGCCGAGGGTTTCACGGTGAAGACTGACGAGTTGGGCACAGGCCTCCGAGTCGAGGCAGTCATCGCGCCGCCCTTGTCACCGCCTGCTGAGCTCCCTGCAGCGGGCTCCGTAAAGCCCAGCCGCACCTGAGAGCATTCTAGGTAGCTCCCCTCGCCAATCGCCATGAAGGGAAGCAGCACTGCCTCCACACCGACGTTCGACGCGGTCTCGACCAGGGACGAGCTCCACAACGCAAGCGGGAGCCTCACGCGGCCGCTACCGACAAATCGAACGGTGAGTCCGCCCTGCACTACCATCACCACCCGCTGCAGCCCTGCCGGGCGGAGTAGTAGTGAGGGGTCGAGCGCGATGTCGTGGCCATTGAGGTACACCGTCAGATAATTTGTTTCCCGGTTTGTAAAGAAAAGGACAAGGCCATCACGGGAGAGGGTGATGTCGTCCTCGAGGTTCCAGAAGGCTTCGTGGATCTCGTGCACGCGCAGGCCTGAGCCAGGTCTCCATTGCACAGGCGACAAGGCCGGTACCGCGGCTGCCTCCGAACTGCTGTCTGCCGGCACCGTTGCCACGTCAACGGTGCCGGCATGGTCGGGCCGAGGGGCTTCCGCATCCAGGCGCTTCTCCTTTTCTTCTGCAGCGGCCCGAAGCGCAGCGATCGGCAACTCGACAAGGCAGCCCAGCCAGGCACGTAGCGCGGCAGCACTGAGGTCGACGGTCAACGTCTCCACGCGGCACCCCACCTCGCCTTGCATCACAACCTCCTGTCTCGAGTCCCCGCCCCCATTGTGGTTCTGTGTATCGGTGCTTGCTGAGGTTGCCCTGGGGACTGTTGCCGCTGATGGCGAGTTGGCTGAGTCACTCCTTACGGCGTGCCTTTTCGGCTCCGAATGTTGCGGCCACGGCTGTGGCAGCACCGGCGTCCATAGGGAAGCGCTCGCGCTCGCATCCTGCCGCGAGATTGTTGGAGACGCACCGACGCTCTCGACCTCGGGAGCACTTTTCGTGCCTCGCGCGGCCTCGGTTACCCACGCAGAGCCCTGAAGGTCTCGCGCCACCGTCTTTGCGGCCTCTGCAGCCGAGGAGTACGT
Source organism: Leishmania martiniquensis (assembly GCF_017916325.1). Taxonomy (NCBI): domain Eukaryota; phylum Euglenozoa; class Kinetoplastea; order Trypanosomatida; family Trypanosomatidae; genus Leishmania; species Leishmania martiniquensis. The sequence continues at coordinate 400,262 of NC_090144.1, forward strand.
GACAGCAGAAGACGGAACGTACAGCTCTACCTGCGTCATGGAGAGGAGGGGCCGACTGGGCCTCTTAACCGAAGTGCACACGCACGAATCCAACTGGACAGATCGCGCGTCGGTGAAGCTGGAGAGAGTGATGCCACTCAGCCGTATGCACAAAGCGTCCACACACGCCTCCTCGAGCATTGCGGTAGGGACAAGCAGCTGCTGCCGCGCAGATGCCAGTGGCGCGGGCGGTTGGGCCGCTTGCAAGAGAGTACGAGTGTGCGACAGCGGGCTAACGCTTCTTGCGCGCCTTCGTACGGTGCTGGCACTATTCGTGCTCACGTTTTCGACGGCCGAGCGGAGTGATCGAAGAGGCGCAACAGTGGTGGTGAGGAACGCCATGAGACACGGAGTTTGAGCCATGGTGGCTGATGCAGGAGTAGCCGCTGCGGCGCGACGCGATGCGGCATGGACGGCGGCGTAACGCTGCCAGAAAGCGTGCTCCTCGGAGGTCGCGGCGGGGCTAGCTTCAGCGTCGTGGTAGTAGACAAGCCTAAGGCACACCTCCGCCACAGTCATGCGCACCTGTAGGCGAGGCGGCGTGGTAGCCTGTGGCCACACCGTTGGCACAGCAATCGTCACGTGCGCAGACGAGCAAAGGCGCTCATGAGGCCCTCGGAGCATGTGCTCGTCAGCTGTCGGTGGCGATGGTGAATTCTGAGGACCCTCGCCAACCCCTCTCTCGCCCAGTTCGACTGGGACTTCGTGCGCTGCCAGCGTCGGCAACGTCGACAATCTGTCCATCGCGTGCCGCGAGCTGAGAGGAGCGGGGCTGATCGGGCCACTGCGCTGTTCCCCTCCCGCGGTCCCACCGACGGCGTCAAGGGACTCCTCGTGCATACCCTCATCCTCGCCTCTACCCGAGTTGTCACTATTCGACTGCTCTTCCTCGAAGTGCCATGATGCCGGAGACCGCTTCTCTACCCGCACGCATTGCTGTAGCGCGATGTTGTAGTAAAAGACGTAGAGCGTCCCCGCGTGCAACGCCTGGGCTCCTATGAGCGACGAAGGCGCATGCCAACCCCAGCTGCCGCCATAACTGTTGCTGACGTTGCTAGTGCAGCTGCTTGGCGCATGCTTGCTGTAGGCCAGAGGTACGAGGGGTGAGGAGGCGGATGCGCTGCATGTAGCAGCGCTGTCTCGCACTGTCGTTGGAGGCCCCACAACGCGGTGCGTGAGGTAGTACTGCGTGACAGCCGCGATGCCGCGCAAAGCAGGCGGGGCCGCCTCCACCACCGGACCCTGGGCGCCTGCTTCTGTAGCTGCTCTTGCCCCCTGAACCTTACGCAGTAACATCTCGCTCAGAACAACGTACGCAGAGGTGTTGAGCACCACATGAATTGGAGTGACTTCGAAGACAGGTGCCGGTGGCTCCTCTGTGGAACGCATGCGGGGCATGATAGCACTGGGTGCTGCTGACACCGTGGCACTGCTGCTACTGCCGCAGGTAGCCGACGACATTGTGTGCAAAGACGCCATGGAGAGCAACGGCGAGTGAGGCACGGCTATGGCGGTAGTGTCTTCACCACCGGTCGCCGCAAGGCTCATCGCTGGCTCTTCGTCGCCTGCAGCTAATCGCGCGTCCTCTCGTCCGACAGATACACGGATGCCCGACGCCGTGGCCGCGGTGTCAATGCGCGTGCGCACCTGGAAGGGATACAGTAGGAGCGGCATGCAGGCTGTCAGTGGCGGCAAATTGGGGTGCTGCGTACTCGCCAGCCGCGGTTCCCCGAGCGGCACGGCATCCTTGCTAACGGCAGCTTCCGTGGTGCTGGCGCGTTCTGCGGCAGTCCACCAGACATACGCTTCTACTGCCTCCACCTCCATGAGAAGCGGCACAGACGCTGGCAGAGGACAGCGCTGTGGGCCATGTCTGGATGCGCTGTAGCTGTTGTCGGTGGCTTGATTGGATAAAAAGTGGCTGTGCGCATCGTAATCGTTGCACCGTGCATTCGCGAGAGCCACCGTGACGCCCGCTCGCAGATTCCGTTGCAGTCCGCTCTTCCACTCAAAAGTGAAGCAGCAACTGTGGAGATGGATCGCCAATGGCCGGGAAAGGAGGGGCAGCAGCTGCGCCTGCGCGTCGGCGTCATCACTGCTGGCGTTGCTGCTATTCACACAATTGCCAATCGACTCGAGACAACACGCGTAGCGCAGGTGCCGACGCTGACTCTCTTGCAGAGTTACAGCCTTCAGGAGGGCAGCCTGAGCACTTCGAGCCACGAAAACTGCATTCACCGCGGCAACGGTGGAGCACTGTTGTAGCTGCACAAGGGTCGTGACGGCGCCAAGCTGCCCTGCCATAGAGGGTAGCACCAATCGCCAGCGCACATCCATCACGCTTGGACCTGTGGCGTGCGACTCCAGCAGTATCGCAGGCATCACCTTTGCTTCCCCTATGCTGTCGGCGCTGCTATTGCTCCTGCTACGGAGTGACAGGACAGCGTAGCCGTTGTCGCGCAACGCCGCGAGCTGCTGCATCGACGCCATCACTCCTGCGGCTGCGCTGCACAACAGCTGCTCGTGAACCAATACATCCATCTTTGGTATGCGCAACGCGCTGTAGCCGGGTGAGGCCACAAATTCCATCCCATCCCACAGAACCGCAGCCACCGCTGCGAAGGGCAAATGCAGCACGATCGGAGAGGTGTGTAGGCTCGTGATGAGACGGCGTGGGCTATGCTCCGTGGCCGTAGGGATGCTGTTGCCGACTTCGCCACCGTTGTCCTTCCCCGCTGAAGCAAAAGTCGCTGATGCAGTAGCCGTACGGCTCGACATGGAGAGCGGGACCGTGTTGGTTGCATTGAAAAAGGTGAAAAAGGTCATCCACGCGGCCACCTCAGCCGGCGAGCGCAGACTAGCATGCAAAGGCCCCGGCAACTTTCCGCTGCCAGCCACAGCGGGTGCCGTCAAGGAGACTCGCAAAGACTCTTCAGGGGATTCCAGCTTGAACGGCAGGCGACTGTCCATCGTGTACATAATGCGGACTTGCATGACGGATGAGGCGGGCGGCGAAGATGCGCCATGCTGTGGGGCCGTGAAGCTCTCTTCGTCTGGAAAGGCAGCTTGTGCACTGGCCACGTGTTGGAGCGGAACGCGAGGCTCATCTGAAGCATCCACATGTGTCGAGTGCCCTTTGAGCGTTGCCCATGGACGTGCGCCATCAGATGACTCATCATCTCTGCTCTCAGTAGGTGCATCCGTCTCTGTGCGCTGAGCGGCCATTTCACTCATCGCACAAGAGAGGGTGGGCAGCGTGGCTCTGACGCGGGGCATTGCCATGCATCCTCGCACAGTCACCTCTAAGCAAGCGTCTCGACTCAGCATGACTACTTCGCATTTTGGCACCTCCGCGCGCAGATACAGCGGCGCCACACTGCCCTCGCCCCATGGATAGTACAGCTCCGATTCTGCAACCTCGATGCTCAGGCGCATATCTGATGGGAACACCGGTGCCGAGTACAGAGGGCACGGCATGCGCGCGGGCAGCGACGCCGAGGCGCTTCTCACTCCATTTTCCGAGAGGTGCGAGATGCGCGCAAAGGCGGTAGCGCCAAGTGCCTCCACGGAGGCAGAGGCAGGCGACCTTGGCGCAAGTGTCGCACCGGGACGACTGGGGCGAGAGGAAAAGTGGAGGCGCGAGCCGATGTTACGCAGTCGGCACAGCGGCAGTGATGGGGTGTTGAAGTGCGACCAGGCGACTACTAGCGTGGGAATATGCGCGACAAGCGCTACGTTGGACACTTTCATGGCCACGCCCAGCCGGCTGTACGGGAAGATGGGTAAGTCTGCGCCACTTGGCAGGCACAAATGAAGGTCAACCTCTGCACGCATCTCGGCTCGGGGCACGAAAAGAGGAATGTGCGCCGGTGCACCGAGGAGGTAGGCGTTCACACTTTTCTGGAGCACGACCTGGATATCCATGCGCTTGTCGCAATACCGCTGCAGAGATACGTGCAGGCAGCCTTCGCTAAGAAACTCCAGGGTAAGGGGCGGTGGGGGTGCCGCGCCAGAGTAGCGACCATCGGTGCTGCCTGGAATCGCAGCATCAGCGTATCCCGGCAGCGATGCCAAACCACCGCCGTTGCTATCCAAGAGAAGCCTCATGTGACTACCCGTAAAGAATCCGCTGATGTAAGGGGCCGTGAATTTCTCTCGCTCACTCAGATACACGTGGCGGTCCTCGCTCGTGTATAGAGCCACCACTATGGTGTCGTAAAGAGACTCCAGGGTGGAGATTAGAGCGTCGCCGAGGGACACAGTCACGTGGTTAAAGTTACACGTGAAGGCGATGCCATTGTCGTCGATGCTGCCGGCAAACGGCGAATACGCCAAAAAGGCTCCTGCCCACAGTTGAATGTCGATAAAGGGATCGTGCGGTCGCGGGGGAACACTGTGACACCACCCTTCTGTAGTACCTGCGGCGGCACTGAGATGACTGTACCATCCATCACCGAAGGTGGACCGAATGGAAAACGTCTCAAACGCGAGCGCGCCGTACTCGATAAACTCGAAGCCCAGCACCACACTTACCTGCAGCTTCTTCGGTGGCGCATCCTGCTCTGCTTTGGCTGCGCTCTTGGTCTGTAGGCCAGACACATGGCTGCTCGCGCTGCTCGCCCACCACTGCTTCACGGATGCGAGACGCAGCTTCACGTACTCAAATCCCTCAACGTTGGTGGATATGCTTGCACTGACAGTCCTCAACTCAATGTGAGTGCCTTCACCATTCACAGTACGTGTGGCGGCAATCGAGCACATATGCAAGAGACTAGCGCCATTGACAGCGGCGCCGACTTCCTGAATCTCAGCCACGATTGGCCTGCTCGGCACCAGAGCTAGCTGAATGTGCTGCGCGTGCAAGCAGAGGTCCTCAGCTTTCCCAGCTATGGACTTCACGGCGACATCAAATGACGAGAACAACTGCTGCTGCTGCATCGTTTTCGCACGATCTTCGTTTCTTGCCGAGGCCGCGTCGCTCGCGACGCCCGACAAGTCCTGGCGCAGGAACGGCCTTGCAGCGAGAATGTATGAGACAGCTTTCGTTATGAGAAGCTCTTGGCAAGACACGCCAAGACAGGCTACGACTTCTTCGACGACAAATTTGCCACTTGCTGGGGTATGTCCTACTTTTGACGCCGTAATCGAAACACCAGTGGTGTCGCTACTAGCGATAGCGAGAACGGGATTCTCTTCTTCACCCTCCACGACGACAGTAGCGGTGGCAACGCATATCTGTACGCGTAGCTGGTCTTTGCTCATAGTGGCACCCAAATAAACTTGATTTATGGCTGCTCTCATATCGCTGTCAACAGCAGCTGCAAGCTCTTTGCACTCGATAGTGAGCCCAATCTCAACTGGGAGATGCGCCGAAGGGTGTAGCGCCAGAAACGCCGCTTCACGAGACTTTTTCTCGTTCACATACCGGTAACGCAGGTATTGCACATACGCGCTCTCCTGTGGTCGCCGTTTCGTCTGCTGAAAGTCGAACAAGCACTCTCTTGCCGAGTTCCAGCAGGCCATGATATCTTGCGCAGGTATGCGCGACAGCTGATCCTCGATTACACTCTGCCCTTCCCCCTCGGGAATCCAAGGCGCTTGTAGGAGTCGCAGACAGAAAGTGAAGAGGCTGGAAAAGAAGAGCTTCTGTCGCTGATACGCCTCCCAGTCGAACCGTCTGCGATCGCGCTCCACTTTTCGATACATAACAACCTTGCCAATAGCATAAGACCACCACCTGGACGTGCCATTAGCATCACCGATGCGAATGCGACTAGCGGGCCGCTTGTCCCAAAAGACAGCGCGACGTGGCGCCTGCTCGACGCTTTCAAGGAGAATTCCAATCGCCGTGACGCATGGAACGCTCCACCGAATGCTTACCTTTCTAGTCATGAGTGCTCCCCCCACACGCGGCTGACTTTGAGAAGAAGGCGTACTATTTTGCAAGTAGATTGTAAGGGTACCTTCAGTGCACACCAAAGTCTCTTCAGCATGACTGAAGGAGCCCTCGTTCTCCGAGCTCTGACGTGGGAACGACGGTCGTCGAAACACATCCTTACCGTGACCTGAGGAATATAATAGGCGCACTGAGACTCCTTTGTATGTGACAAGGCGGTAGAGTGATTCATTCGATGCGTCAGCATCGGCCCGAATGAAGATGGGCTTGTAATTCGAGTCCGTTGGCTGGCATGTTAGGCTATTCAATTGCATCTGAGCCCCAGCGGCTTGCCCTTTCCAGCAGCCGGTCTTGTCTTCTAGCTGAAAGGTGATGTTCTCCAGGCGAAACACTAGGTTTTTGAGAATCATTTGCTGAAGTCGATCACGGAAACCATTCTTAGCGCTCTTTTCACGGGTTTCCTGCATCTGTGCATCAGCGAGAACGCTTTGCACGGCGGCAAGGAACTCTTCCTTCGATCCGAACGCCTCTGTTGTCGTACCACCATACTGGTACTTGGGCACCGCTGCGATGACAACATCTCGCACAATGACTTCACATCTTTTACTATAAAGGGAATGCCATGGTATTTTGACGCTGAGACTTCCTATTGTACCGCTTTCAAGTTGAAGGTTTTCGGAGAACGATAGTAAATCCGGTGATAGTTCGACTTTTGTGAGTTCAATAGACCCCCTCAGCAGGCTGACATTGACAGAATCTTTGTCGAGGCCTTTGATGAATTTACCCAGATATGTGGAGAGGATAAAAGCAATGTAGCTTGCGAAAACCATGCCTCATTTTTCAGTGGTGATGCGCATGCGGTTTGAAAATCATACTGACCACAAAAAAGAAAGGATCGCGCCGTCTCTCTTTCCGAAGGAAAAAACGCCTCTTTCCGATCGCTGAGCCGTTAGTGCGCTTACGAGTACAAAAAAGATAATATTTGAAGCAAGCAGTTTTAGCTGATGAAGTGGATAAAATATGAAGCTAAGCTGGAATATTAACCTTTCCATAAAAAAATAGACACGCGCATATATGCGCATGCTGCATGTATTTCGACTACTCGAAAAAACCCAGAGATGAGCATGTTCTCTTTCTCTGCTATTCGAGTCACCTTGAGAAGGACGTGAATCGGTAGTTTGCCAGAACATATTTCATGGTGTTCGCAGTTGGATGATAGCAGGGAGCTTATATATAAACATTTTCATTGAAGTTATATCAATGTGATTACAGTCTACAATAAAAGCTCAGCAAACGCACGACCGCAGTAGATACACGCAGTAACGGGCTTGTCGTCCGTTTTGACGTACAGCAGCTTTCCGTTTTCATCAACCAGCTTTTCGCTAAAGTGGATCGTTTTCCTAAAGTTCTCGGATCCAGGGAGGCTGTTGTATTGATATCCGTGCTCCGGCCCTAGGTGCTGGAGGCGAGTCCCATCAGCAGAAAGGTGTGCGAGGTGGGAATACACAATGTTTCTCCCAGTGGAGAGATGCCAATGCGCCTCGATGTAGCTATCGGGGCACCTTTCTGTGCAGGCATAGACGCGACCGCGCCTCATAGTACGGACGCTGAAGTCGCGTGCCCCAAAAAAGCCGTTCCGCACACGCCCTGTGTTGAGCAGAGTTTTGCGCACCGTTTCTTCGAGTGCTCGCCGCTCCGTTACATCTTCCTCTCTGTCGCAGCTTTTCGATGGTGGCCCTAAGATTTCTGCTTCCGAAAGAGTTCGCACTCGTGACGGCAGTGCTTGAGCGGGTGTCATCGCTATTGCCACGGAGTTACTTTCGGCTCGTTGCTTCGCTAAGTGCCTGAGGCGATGGAGCGCGGATTCTGCATCGTGCAGCTTCTTTTTTTCAAAGGTCTGCTCGATGAGCGAGAAAAGGGCGTCACCGTGCATAAGCGACTCTAACGACCCCTCAAAGATAAATGCATCACCATGCTTCACGAAGCCCATGCTTGAGAAGAGAAATTCGACGAAGCTGTCTGGTAGTGACGCTGTGAGGCGCTGAAGGATCTTGTTGTGCTTTCTCACTTGCCGAAATCTGTGATTGTTAAAGTCCAAAAGTAGGTTGGACAGGAGCCGGCGAAAGACACCGTTGATGGAGTTGAGGACCACTTCAGCGTCAGTGCCGGTGCACAGAGACTCCCACTCCTCGGGTAGCTTGATGCTAGCCATATTTTCTTTTTTTTTTACAGGAAGGTTAGGAGGCTCAATGGCAAGCTGAAGACGAGGGCAGGAGCTCGCAGAAAGTTAGCTTCATTAATCAGAGGATCCTGAGTACGGCATTTTCTGCAGTAAAGAGAAAGGAAATGGCGAATTGCAGTTCTTGTACCAAAAGGGGCTTCGTGGAAGATGTAGAAAAAAAGGCCCACGACATCACTGCGGCACACATTTATATTAAGGTTTCATTGGGGAAGCGGTGAGGATTACGAGAGCGATATTGCTGTACAACGCATCTTTTTGTTTTCTTTTTCTTCATATGATTTTTTCATCTTGACCTTTAGTACTTTTGTATGCGCACTGGCGTGTAGGTGCAGGGGGGAAGAAGCTGGCTCTAACCAAGGTACCCGGGGGGGGGGCGGCAAGCAACATCCATGAGAATAATTCGTCGCAACTTGCACTCGCCTACCTGATTCGTAGTGCATCACAGGTGACATGCGATGGTCGTCTAGTGGTTAGGACATTCGCCTCACACGCGAGAGATCGCGGGTTCAATCCCCGCCCGTCGTACACTTTTTGCCCGCAGCTCAGAGCATCTTCTTAGTCCCGGGCTACGCGCACAACACCCTTGAGTACGACCACACTTGAGTGAAAACACCATATCCCGTCCGATTTGTGAAGTTAAGCACTCACAGGCTTAGTTAGTACTGAGGTCAGTGATGACTCGGGAACCCTGAGTGCCGTACCCTTTTCACGTCCACGTCCTGGGGCTGGCTATCGGATCACGAAAGAAGAACGCTATATTTGCGTTGGGGAAATAGTTCAGTGGCAGAACATCAGATTGTGGCTCTGAATACCCGGGTCCGATTCCCGGTTTCCCCTCACTTTTCCGTTCCTTCATGAACAGACGGAGGAGAAAAGACGTGGGACGTATCTCGTGCCACTAATCTCGGTATCGCGATGAAAACGCGCGCTGGTGCGGCGAAGTGTGCTAGGATATCTTTCGAGGGTGCTCGCACCCAAGGGAAAAGAAATGCCGCGACCCGGGATCGAACCAGGGACCTTCAGATCTTCAGTCTGACGCTCTCCCAACTGAGCTATCGCGGCTGTATTAATGAAACCTCCTAGGTCTGCCAATCCGAAGGGAAGGGGTTGGGTGTGGTCTGGTGGGGCGTCTAAAAAGGAGGGGGGCGGTAGGGCGGCGTGGTGTTCGCCCGACTCACCCGGGCTGACTTACCGCACGGGGGCTTTTCTTTAACTTTGGGTGGCAGATTTGCCAAAGTGAAGCCCTTCTGCCTCAGGAACATCTGATGCGGCGCTTTGAGGCCTCGGAGTACGTCGAGCTAGGTAAACGTGGGGGCGGGGCTGACACCTTTTCGCTTGGTTTCCATGCTTGCATGAAGTGCTCCATGCCGAGCGCCTCTGACGCTGTGGAATGGCTGAGGCCGAGGAGAATTTCATCGGGGTCGTAGATGCAGGTACCGATTGGGGCGTTGCGTGGCGAATACAGAACGGTGCTGTTTGATGTCTTTGCGGGATGCAAAAATAAGCTCCCCCTTCTTGTGTGTAACGGTTGTCATCTTACAGGTGCCACTCGAGAGCGGCGTGCGGATACCAGAAGCGGTGCATTTCTTTGGCTTCTCTGCGTTTCGGATGCTCGCCATGCCTTTGCCGGTGGCAGCTTGGCGCCGACAAGAAGAAGGGGGGGGGGGGGGAGAACTTTTGCTTCCAAAACGATCGGGCACTAGACCGTAACGTGCCACGCGCCCAAAGCTTTTCTCCCTTGCCAAGAGGATATGCCTGAAGTACCAAGAAACAACAACAAAAAACATCTACTTCAGCGAACATACCTGCCTCTTTTCTACAAAGCAACTAGCTTCTCAATTAGGTCACCCCCCACCAGGAGGTGGAGCAGCCTTTGTCCGGAGCCTGGGGCACTCTAAGCATGATGCTAACAGTTTTCTGCCACGATACAAAACTGGCAGGTACGCCATAGAAGCACGTTCCTACTACTCTCTTTTTCTCCGGGTGCTCTTTGCACACGTGCATTCAGTAATTCATGAACGAATTTATGGAGGCCAAGAAAATATGAACGATGATGTCGTTCGTTTTTTTAGCAGAACCAGCCGCTACAGACCCGAGGTTCTGCGCCGCATTGTGGTGGATATCGACAAAGTCTGCGTTTCATTCGACTTTTCTCGAAAGATCACAACCTGGGGCAGCACCGAGCAGCCCAAACTTTGTCTGTACGGCGGGCTTCCCGTAAGCTTTCCAATGATTACCAGAAGTGAAGCAGGTGGAGAAAGTGAACCTGCTGGTGAGCCAGTCGCTCAGCCTTTTCTTATTCCTATCCAAATCTGGATCTCAAGGCATTATCCCGCTGAACCGCCTTTTATCTACCTCGTATGCAACCGCTTTAGCGAAGAGTCACGCATTCCGGAGTCCGTAAATGCCTCTGTCATGAAGATCGTAAGCAATCACCCTTACGTAGATTTTACAGGTCTGTGCTTCTGCAAAGAGCTAGCCGAATGGAAGCCATCTACTTCGTCCCTGTGCTTCACAGTGGAGCAGCTGCGCAAGGGGTTGGAAAAAAGCGGCCGTTGCCCAATTTACATTGATCAGAGAATTTGTGGAAACTCGGTGGCAGTTAGCGGCACTGCGAGCACATCCGACAACAGGAGCGTCACGGATGACACACAACCAAATGCATGTCTTGTTTGTTATCGAACGAAGAATACAGTTCTAGTACCGTGTGGACACTTTTGCATGTGTACGTGTTGTGCAGCAAATTTGACGGAGTGCCCGCTTTGCCGCTCAAAGATTATGGTTCGTCAACGAGTGTTTCAGTGACGCCGTTGCTTCGTTTTGGTTTTGTGCATTCACGCCAGTGTGACAGGGCCTTTCAAAGTGCAAAAAGAGGTCCAGCTCTTTTGATTGAGCAAAGGAGTATGTGCTTCCGCCGTTGACAGCGCGGTCAAACGTTATTAGACGACGAACAGCGGCGTCTTGTTATCGATTGGTAAAGTCTGCTACCCGGCGTGTTTTTCAGGGGTTTAATATACAGCATGGGTAGCAGTGAAAAAAAAAGACGAACCTCCGAAGAAGGGCTTGTTTGCATTTCAGGTGAGGGCTATGTGCGAAGAAAAGAGTTTTGCAGTCGCAAACAAGTAGACAGTCGCCTCTCTGCAGTATAGAGAGAGGCCTGTTTATTATTCTTAACACTGACGAACGGTTTCGTGCAATCTAAATCTCGTTCTAGGTACGAGGCGTGCGCGCCTTTGTTTCGCAGAGTCAAATATGTACCATCACAAAGACACTTTGAAAGAGAAGGCTGCGTGTATTTTAGGTTTAGATGCCTCACTGAAGCGGGGCTATCTTGTCTTCACTTCTCCCTATAGATTGGCTTTTCTCTTGCTTCACTGGGATCACGTGTGCTTCTTGCCAACAAACTCATTTTCCCCTTATATTCGGCTCCCACGCTATCATCACTAGTCCTCATCACAAGACATTGTGGCTTTTTGAGAAAGATACTCTGTTAATTCTAAAAGAGAAATAGGCCCTTTAGCACTATATCAGATGCCGTCGAACAAGGTAATTGCCGCCACTGGCGCGGTCCTCGCGTCGGCGGCCCTCATTGGCACTGTGGTCGTCATGCGTTCCCACAAAAAGGACGCGGAGGAAAACGATGAAGATGCCTTTTCTGGGCCACTAAGTAGCCTTTCACAGTCAAAGAAGCAGTCATCCTTGGCACCCAGAGATGCTGTGCGGCCAACAAAGGCCACAACCTCAGAGGCGGTCCAACCGGTGGAGCCCATGGCAGCGAGGAAAAATGCTTCGACTCCGGCCGAGTTCAAGATCCCTGCAGCAGACGATCCGGCGGCCTCACTTCTCGAGGAGGCGCTGGATGAGCTGGAGCCGCCGAAGTCGGCCGTTTCTGCGGAGGGGACTCAGATAGCCAGCAAGCCAGTGCCCGCTGACGTGGCGACGGCGGAAAGCGCTGATCGCAAGACGTTCCAGCACCTCGGCATTTCGATGAAGGTGCCAGACGGCTGGGAGGTGCGGGAGGAGCTCTCGCCCATCCCGAATGTGGCGATGATCACGGTATGGAACCCGAAGTTTGAGCATTTCCCGAACGCTGAAATGCCAGGCACCGTGCCGGTGATTATTCTCTCTGTAGAGGATATTCGGGGTGAGAACTTAAACCTTGCCGAGTTCAAGGATCGTTCAAAGGACTTATCAATGCAGCAGATGCTCATGATGACAGGCGGCGTCGTGCAGCCGGTCGTGCGCAAGGATAGCAGCGTGCAGGAAGGCCCGTTTCGTCATATCCTCGAATACTCCCAGAGCATGCCCCCGTTTTTCGACCTGTCAGTTATCAATCTGCTCGAGGTGCGCAATGGCGTTGCTTACGTGTTCCAGATCATGTGCAACCCGAAGATCATGAATGAATATCGTCCAATTTTCATGCAGCTGGCGCGCGGCATTGTAGTCACCCCAATGGACTCCAGCTCCCTCGGCTTCTTTCGTGTGCACACTGGCAAGGTATCCATGGACATCGATACGACATGGAGCTGGTCGTACCCGGCTGCCAGTGACGAGTCCACCCTCTACCTTGCACAGTTTCAGCTCACCTCCACCGTGAAGAGGGAAGAGATAACTCTGTATGACGTGAGCAAGGTCCCGGCAACGGCTCACAAGCAGCGCAAAGAGAAGACAGTGGACGGAGTCACGATTTGCTCCGCCTTTGACGGCACACAAGAGAAGAAGACCTTTACATACAGCAATTACTGCCTTGTTGTACACCCGCTGCAGAAGGCCATCTCGTACCTCTCCGAGGCCGCGCTGGTTCGTACCGTGAAGAGTGTGGTCCCGTCGACAGAGGCGCCGAAGCCGAAGTGCGGCGCGACCTTCATCACAACAGAGTACGGCTACACCTTCGACGTGGTTGGTGCCAGTCGCGTCGTCTCGACCAAGTTGGGCAACGGGACTGTTGTTTACGCGCCACAGGGTATCCCGTCAGATCTGTCGAAAGCTGCGTCGCCCGAGGAAACTGGACCGACTGTCACCATCCGCATCGGCAAGCCAGAGACAGACCCTGACTGCATGGGTAGCATTGAGGAGTGGACAGCTCGCATTCAGGAGGAGGCGGCAAACGGTACTATCACGAAGATCCAGGTCATCCAGTTGAAAGGGCAGAAGTGCCTCACCTTCTTGTCCAAGGAAATGCAGGAGGTGTCGCCGAAGGAGAAGGTGGAGGTAGTGGGCAAGGTTTTCATTTTCGTCCGAGATGGCACGACCACGCTTGTGCGCTGGGAGAGCGCGACGGGGATGTGGCGCAAGTACGAGCGTGACATGGACGCGTTCCTCGAGTCCTTCCAGTTCATTGAGTCGGCGTAGGCGTTGAAGAAGCTGTAATTGAAGGCGTTGGATGAAGAGGGCGAAGGAGAGTGATAAGCGTGAAAGATCTGCTAAGGGAATTGGGGGGGCAGAGGAGTAGCCGGAACAAAGAGAACACGCGGCTGAAAGAACGAAAGAGAGAATGCAATGGGGTAATCAGGAAGATAACTTCCCATGATAGAGCCGCCGCTTTGCGTGTGCGCGAAAGCTTCATGAAGGGGGACACCGTTTTGTTTTTTCTGTTCGTAATGACCCTCTGCAGTCCTACGCTTTCTTGTGTGAGTCATTCCCTATGCGGGCGATTCTCGAGCTTCAGCGTTTTTTTTTGTTCTCCAGTTTTGTTGTAGGCTAGTGCTTCCTTCTGCTTATGTGCATGTGTGCGCAAGCGGTGGCACATTTTATACATCCCCTTCGCCTTTTCCCTGTCGTACTTGTCATCTCTACACGTCTAGTCCATCTCCATTTTTCACCCTTTTATGGCCAAGCCCCCCCTCTTATCCTTGTCGAAGCTTTCCTGCCCTCTTGCCCCTCCTTTCTTTTTCTCCATGTTGAGCCTGGGTTTCTCTTCCGTGCGCGCATGCGCTCTTCCCCCTCCTCCATGTTCACATACATTTTCTCTTGCCTCTTTTTGGCTGTAGTGGAGCTGTGAAGCAGAAAGCTGAGAAAATGAAATAAAGGTAAACACAAACGGACAGGCACAGACAGGAAAAAATAACGACAACCAAACGAAATGAAGAAAGAGAGAATTATCTTCGTACCACCTTTGTTTTCTCTCCCTTCTTTCAACCTTCCAGAAACTGACTCTTCCGCATACGCATACGTATACCTCCTCTTCCCTGACACACACACACACATACACTCGAGAGCCCACACCTTGGCTCACGAACGCACAGACACCATCAACAGACCCGGCTCATCGATATATATATATATACTGAAGGTGTTCGTGCGTCTGTGTGCATGTCTTGAAAAAACGACAAAAAAAAGAGGTAAATATGCTTTAAAGTATGTTAGGCGTGCCCTTTTAGTTTTTGTGTGTGGCCTGTTTGAGAGCGGTTAGGGAACTGTGTGGCGCCTGCGTGTATGCTGTTTTTTTTTTCCGTTAATTTCCTCTTCGTATTAGTGTGGAGGGATACTGTCGAGTGCAGGGAGTAGCAAATGGGGGGGGGCGTAACAAGTATTTAGAGGCAACTCGACGTGGACTCAGCCAAAACAGTAAAGAGAAAGCGCGTCTTGGTGCGTGCCCGGAGAAGCTTTTGCGCTGTGTAGTGCTGCCCTCTGCGTCGCAGCTCTTATCTTCCCTGGCTGCGTTACCGTCCTTTTGGTTTCTTTTTCGGCATACCTATAGTTTTGCCCGCACTGAGGTATACGTACACGCGCTGGAATGTGTTCATATCTTTGTGCGTGTGTGTCTGTGGCGTACGCTGCTGGGGCCTTTCTCGCTTCTTTTGCCTCTTTCCAGTGCAGTCACTCGTAGACCTCTCTCTGTGCTTGCTCCCCTCCCCCCCTCTTCCCCCCTGGCTGTTCCGTGAAGTGTGCCGTACGTGTTTCTGCTTGTCTGCACTGATATGAAAATTGGTATGCTCATACCTTGGTGCTGCCACCGGTGTAGCTCCTTTTTTTCCCGTGTTTGGGTATCGCCGTCTCGAGGCTTGTTTGCTTTGCTGTTGTTCGTTTTTTTCTTTTCGCCGTTGTCGTTTCTTTCTCTTTCTCTAGCGTTAGCCAAGGCGTTTTTTTGTTTTCCTCTAATATTGTTATCCCTCCCTCTCTCCCTCTCCATTCGCCGCCCTCGTTGTCGTCCTTCTTTGTGTGTTCCAACCCGTTCCCCCCTTATATATATGTGTGTGTTTATCTCGCGTGCTTAAATGCTTATCTGTTGTGTTGGTGCGCATTTCCTCTTGGACATGTTAGGCCTGCGTCGTTTCAGAACTTACGCGTCTCTTTTCTTTTACTCGGTAATCTGTTTGTTTCTGTTCATGTCCCTTTACGATTCCTAATGTGACGTACTTCTCTGTTTCGCAAGTACAACTCTCCCTCCACTTCCTCTCACCTCCACTACCACAGCTACTTCGAAACTTACCACACACATACACACACACACTCTAACTTCGTAAAGCTAAAAAACAAAAGGAAAACGAAATGAAACGTGCGTGGGGGAAAAGGTACAATGAGCATACCGGCAACACGACTGCTTCTTCGATGATTGCTGCTGTTGATTGTCGCTCAGGCATTAGTCCAACCATCAAGCATAAGGCTGGCGACGTGTGTGCGTTTGTGGGGGTGGGGTGGGGGCAGGAGAAGACAAGCGCGATGGCGAAGGCGCAGTGTCAGAGCGTCATCGAAGGCACCCTTATTTTCCCCATGACTTGGTCTCCTCCCCTCCCCCCTCTCGCCACCACTAGTGGCCAAGTCCACTTTCCCTATTTCCGTGCCCACCACAGTTGCGATAAGCAACGATGAAAGGCAGCGGGGCCGCCTCCTCTTTTGCCCCATCACTCCCCCTCGCTACTTCCCAAACCACCCGCCCTACCCCCGGCTTCTTCCCCTCTTCCTTCCTGCTTCGCCCCTCTCTCTATTTCCCCCAGCTGCATCCACAGCAGCTCTTCTTTTCACTTCGCAGCCTTTTCCACCCTATTCTTCAGAGCTCTCGTTGTATGATTTCTTTCCAATGGCTCATCGTTATGTGCTCCCTCGCATTCCTTTCGTCGGCTCCACGCTCTTGTTGCTGCCGCCTTGAATTGGGCACTCGAGGTCTCTACTACTACTCTTCGACTCCCCTCCCTCTTTACACCGTTGCCCATTGGCCAGCATTCTCCTCCCCCCGCCTTCAAGTATGCTAACTGCGTAGACGCGGCACGCGCGCGCGCACACACACAAACAAACACATGCACGAAGGTGATTGCCTTTATAGCGCTACACGGAAAAGACACACAAAGAACGCACGCGTACATGAGGCCTCAGCCACTGCCTCTCCTCCTCTCTTTTACCCCTTTTACTATTCTCTCGTGCTCTCATGTGCCTGGCGCCACCCCTGTTGAGGGAGGGGTGGGGCACACTCTTCTCCGTGCTTCTGCGTGCGTGGCACTTCTCGGGCTCCGCACCCCCGGATTCTGCTGGGAGGAAGCCGAGCAGCCCCCTCTTTCTCCTCCCGTCTCTATCCCTGCCAGATGCCGAGCCGCCCCTGATGGTGACCGAGTCCAGTGCTGAGGGCGGCTGGGGAGGTCAGAGTGACCCCGAGCGTATCCCAGCCGGCCCTCATGCCGCCCACTGGGGCAGGGCGAGCGCGAGCCACTGCGAGGAGGGGAGCGGGTGGGCGGGCAGAGGCCGCGCTTCGGTCACTGAATTGGCATTGCCGCATGGCGTGTGCACGGCTGCCTTGCACCGGGCGATAGGGGCCTGTGTGGCAGGGCCTGGCGTGTGTGTGTGTGTGGGGAAGTCGAGTGGTGCTCGGCGCCTCTGTTCTGTGCGGCAGAGAGACACCGATGCGTCGCAGGAAACGAACACCTCTCTCTCTCATGAGTGTGTGTGCGGGCCTATATATATATTTGATGTAGGCTCTTCCTCCTCACTTTATGTGTGATCATCGGTATTCTTTATGGCTTCCTTTTCGCGTATGAGCTTACAGGGCTCCCCGTCTCTCTCCTCATCTTCCTTCCTCTACACCTTTCCGCTCTTTAACCTGTCGTCGCTTCCATTCACAGACGCATACACACAGATGGATGCGACTGCCAAAAATAGGGCGACAATACTCAGGGCCGAGGCCACCGTTTTTCTGTTTCCGTGCCCTTTCGCCGCTCCTCCTGTTCCCAGCAGTCATCCCTCCTCCTCTCCCTCTAGCTGTTGCTTGGCTGCCCCAGTTCTTGCGCGCGCGTGCGCGTAGGACCGGGCTTCCTGCACAGCTGCTGAGATGTGCTTGTGCGTGTCTGATTGTGTTGCTTCTTTCGCTTTCGCTGCTCGCTTTACGCGTCTCGAAGGAAATCCCTACGCTGAAGTGAAAGAGAGCAGCGCCAGCCCCAGAAACCGAAGTGGCAGCACCGTACTGTATCTGAGTGGAGCTTGATGCCTCTCGGTGTGCCCGGCATTCCCCTTTCTCCCTTTCCCACTGAGAGGTCTGAAGAGGGCCAACAAAACGAAACAAAGGCGAGAGCCTAACGCGCGAGCCCAAGAGAAAAAAGCACTCTTGGACTCCTCACAAAGGAGGTGCCTCGCCTTTCAGGACACCTTGCGCCTCCCCTCCCCCTCGTCTTCTCGTAGCTCTCTCCATTTCTCCTCCTCTCCCTTTCTGTACGGCGACCACCTCCCCCGGCCCCACGCAACTACCGAATAGGAATCCAAACCACACCCTCCCTCCAGCTTCGCAGATCCGCGCCTGATTCTCCTGTCCGTCCGTTGCCTTACACTACCAGCCAACACCAGTGCTCCTGCTTTCCCACCCCCCTCCTCTTATCGACGATGGCCTCCACTGTGAACCGGCTCCTTGTGGCGTTTGCAGCCATCGCGCTCGCGACCTGCGCTGCTGCGCTGGCAACTTCATGCGCCGTCAAACAGTGTAGCGAGTGCGTTGCCGGGTCCTCTACAACTTGCGCTATCTGCAACCCTGGGTTCCTAGTGAACTCGAAGGGGCAGTGCGTGACTAACGTGAATGCCGCAGCGGCCCCGTACTCCGCCGTTGCTGCCGTGGTAGCTCTGGCGGCTGCTACTGTGGCCTACGTTCTGTGATGGCATGATGCGAGCTGACGGGTCACCGTGGCAGGGGAGCGCGCCATGTACCGAGGTGTGTGGCGGTACGACTGCTGTTGCTCTGACTGATGCTGCCATGAGGAAAGGATGCTCCCTTTTCCGCTAGCGTGGCGCGTGAGAGGGTGAGCGCATGTATTGCTCGTAGACACCCTCTCACTGCCCCCTCCTCTTTCACCCACGCTTCGTGCGTGCGCAGCATGCCAGCTACTGAATGAGGTGGCATGTGCTTGCGTGCACGTGTGTACTCTGGCTCGATGTCTCCTTGGCATCTTTGCCCTTCGCACCTCCTTCCTGGGCGTCTGCTCTCTCCCCCAGGCCTTTTTGCTCTGTGCTAGTGCAGGCTTGACATAGCTGCATCCGCAGCAGCACAACTGCAGTGCCCGCTCGTTTGCTGACCCCTAAGTGCTTCTGTCTGTCTCTCTCCTTCCCATCATCCTCTGTATTTCTCTTCACTTTCCTTTTTGGTTTCTGTTGTCTCTCGCGTCTTCCTCTCACGTGCCCCCACTGCCGTGGTGACCTCGATGGGTACCACGTGCACATGTGCCGGTGCTTGAGTGTGTGCGTATGTTCATGTGCAAAGGACTGCATCTCTGAAAACTTCTGCCCTTCCTCCCCCCTCCACTCTCCCATCAGCCTGTCCTCTGTTCCCCGCATCGGCGCTGGACTTGTCTTCATGTGCCCCTATCTGCCCTGTGCGTTGGGGCCACTATTCCTTTTGTGGCCGTTGCGCAGGTACGCTCTCTTCCACTTTCTCTCCCCCTCTACACGAGCGGCTTCCGATTACCGTCTCTGACTTCCGTTTTCTCCTAACCCCTCCACCCCTTTCCCCCTCGCCACCTCTCCTGGCCCCCATGACAACAGCGTCGCGGCGTCTCAGTCTCTTTGTGCTTTCGTTTTCTTGGTCAGAGGCCGCTCGGCATCTGGCAGGGATGGGGGGGAGGGGAGGGGGCTGCGTGGCTTCCTCCCAGCAGATCCGGGGGTGCGAAGCCCCTGAGAAGTGTGTGCCCCCTCCCTCCCCCCTCCGTCAGTAGGGGCCATGTGAACACTTACTGCAGAAGAAAAAAAAACAAGAAGACAGGCAAAGGGAGCGGACATCTCCACGTAACGAGAGTGCCCTTCGTAGCGGTGACGTGAAGTGCGCCCAGCTACGTTTCCTCATGCCGGCAGGTGAGTGCACCAAACGCCCATCTCCCTCCGGCACAGGAGGCCCAGCGGATTCCCCGACGCACAGCGAAGCGGCCAAAAAGAGTCTCCCTCCCCAAGAAGCTGATGCATCATCTCGTCTCCCATGCGACGTTTTCCCTCTCGTGTGCCACTGTCTATCCTCCAAGTCCTCGCTCCCCACCCCTCCACCTCGCTAACCTTTTTTCTTTCTCTTCACCTCGGCGCACGGAAAGAGAGCAGCGTAGAGCTTTGTGCTGTTCCCTTCTGCCTCCTCGCAACGTACACCAGCCAGCGTCTCGTGGTGAATCCTCAAAAGTTTTTTCTTGTTAGGTCCCACATACTGGCGGGGCTTGGAGGTCGCGGAAGATAACTTGTGGAAATGCTATTCTTGCGGCAAGACCTAGCGAATGGGAAGCCACAGGCAGCGGAAGTGGAGTGAGCAGTGCCGGCGGTCAGCGTGGGAATCTGCCGCCATGGCGAGCTCTGCGACCCAAGGGCCCCCCTCTTCGTTCCACTGGTAGCGCATTCGATCCATAGGATACACGTTATCCTCAGCTCAGTCTACTCGCTTCCAGCGATCCAAGCCTCGAACCGCACTTTGTTGGGGCCGCCGCTCGCTCCCCCTCCTACGAAACAGTGCCAGTTTTCTCGCACCTCGAAAGCGCTCCAGCTCGTGAAACTCAGACCAGAGGGTGGGAGGGGTGGGTGGGCGGGACGTAAACCGCCCTTTGGGGACGGACACTCTTGGAAAGGGCAGCCTAGCGCTGAGAGCAGGCTGCTCGATGGCGCGCATGAGGTAAAGTTGCTTCAGTCCCAGCGATGAAAGGGGCGGTGGTGATTCATATCGGAGCCTCACTTTGGCGGTGTCCAGCGGGTAGGGGTTCGCCAGAGCTGAGGGGCTCGGGGCAACTGGGAAGGGGCCAGGGCCTCAAATATTGCGACGTGTACGCCTCAAAACAGTTAACAGATGGATGGCTGAGATGTCGCGCGGCTGTGTTGTGAGAGAAACGAGAAAGCGTGAGGGGAGGAGAACGTGATGTGGGTGGCTGGCGCTCCTGCTAGTCGCATGCGCTTGAACAGCACTCCTCCACATTTAGGGAGCAAATCACGCCTCATCTTCGTTGCGCTCGCGGGTCTCATTTCTCCTGTAAGCAGACTTCTGGCCAGGACCAGCCCTCGTCCCCCTCCCGGTGCGTGGAGCACAGACCGCCGGGGACGCTGGTCGACAGAGCACGCCACTATCGTTTTATGGGAGAAAGCACACGCAGACATTAGGCTGCTCGCGGGACGGGCAAGGGGTACATACGGGCTCCGCCCGCGAGTGCGCTTATACTTAGTGGTGGGCCCCTCGCTGCGCAGTCCGTGTAGGCAGTGCCACCCGAACACCACTCACGGGGCTGGTGGGGTGTCGGCGCGTCTGCTCCCTAACAGGATGGGGGGAACTAGGGAGCCGCATGGCAACACGTTGACTGGGCGCAGCCATATTTACTTATGAATAAGGAAAGCAATCAACCGCTTACAGAATAATCAACGCTCACAGTTTGCAGCAACGGTGTAGCACCGGGCTGCGGTTACGAGTTCAACGAGAAGACACAAACCATTTAGGAATACGGCGCAGCCAATCGTTACGAGACAGACGGCAGCTTCGACGGGCACCCTCACTGCCGCTACCGGGGACCTGTCAACAACCTCCTGGGCGGGCGGGTGGGCGTTTTTCCCCCGAAACTATTGTGTGAAAGGCGATGGTGGCGTGGAGGGCGAGAGGGCTTCGCTGCTTCACCGGGTATCCACCGTTTGCGTGCAGAGCACTCATGCGTGTGCAGGAGAGACGGTGGGAAACGCAGGGGGAGAGGTAGAGTCACCATCCCGCACACAAGGTGGCGTCCACGCGTGTCCGGTGCCGTGCAGCCTGGTCGGCGAGCCGGGCCTCCGGTTCACCTCCGCCCCATCTGGCGGGGCAAAAAACGCATCGAGCTCTGTTGTCCGATTGGCGCGCGCACCCTATATTACCCGACACGCTCTAACCTCGCACGGCCGGGCTTTGGATTAAACGAACTCCACGCCGTTGCCGTCCGGATTTTTTTTTGGGGTGGGGTGGGGCGCTCGGTGGCGGGCCGTTGGGTGGGCCTCTGGGCAGGCGCCCCTCGGTGGGGCACAAAAAAACAGAAAAAGAGACTCCGATACCGGGAATCGAACCCGGATCTCCTGGGTGAAAGCCAGGTGTTCTAACCGTTATACTACATCGGACCCGTTAGTATTCTTCTAAAACGAGCAGATGCTACAGCGTAAGAGAGAAAAGTGGAAAAAAGAGTACGGCACTCAGGGTTCCCGAGTCATCACTGACCTCAGTACTAACTAAGCCTGTGAGTGCTTAACTTCACAAATCGGACGGGATATGGTGTTTTCACTCAAGTGTGGTCGTACTCAAGGGTGTTGTGCGCGTAGCCCGGGACTAAGAAGGTGCTCTGAGCTGCGGGCAAAAAGTGTACGACGGGCGGGGATTGAACCCGCGATCTCTCGCGTGTGAGGCGAATGTCCTAACCACTAGACGACCATCGCATGTCTCGTTCTTATCACTGCATATGACTCCCATGATGGCAACTCGCGATGATTGTTTTTACTCTGAATGTTGCGACGTTGTGGCGCAATGGAAGCGCGTCGGATTCCGGATCCGAAGGTTGTGGGTTCGACCCCCATCAGCGTTGCTTTTCAGCAAGGCGATGCTATCTCCGCGGCATCCTCCTATGGGCTCTCGACTTATTTCCGTCGGGGAAATAGTTCAGTGGCAGAACATCAGATTGTGGCTCTGAATACCCGGGTCCGATTCCCGGTTTCCCCTCTTTTTTTCCACACCGCATAGGGTGTGGTGGTGGCTGCTTTTGTGCGTCGCCGAGGCTTCGTCTCCTTCGGGGCCCTTGCGTAGCGTTGGTAGGGTATCTGCTGGCAGCTTTTTTTTTCTCACGGCCTCGCCGGTTCGATTCCACACGCGCGGCGCATATGCGCTTCGTGTGTGTGTGTCTGTGGCCCGCATGGACGCGCCATGCGGACGGCCCCCTTTGTGAGACGTCGGGCGAGGCGACCGGCTGGTCTCGGTTTCGCTCTGCGGAGGTGTGGGGGTTTTGGGTGTTCGGGGGATGAGGGGGAGGTCAGGGGAAATAGGAAGCAGAGGGGAAAAGGAAACGGTGGAAGTCACCGTCGCCGCTAACATGCACCGCACACACCAACGCGTAGTTCTCGACGGTCGGTGTCTCCCGGTGACGAAAGCGCTACCCTGCCGCTGCTGCTGCTGCACCAAATGGAAGCAAGCAGGGCTGATACGAGTAGCGAGAGCCAGAGAGGTACGTTGCCCGAGATATCACGCTGTCTTGAGCGTTTCTCGCTGTAAAAGAGCCATGCCCCGCCACTGGCGGGCACGACTGAGGTGACTGCCATGGAAAATGGGAGGAGGGGGCTTTTCACTAGAATGGGCACCAGGACGCGCATCATCACCGCGCGGAGGCGGCGCTACGGCACCCCAACACTGAGCAAGCAACCCACACGTGGCGGATTCGCATTGAGATCGCCAGCAGCGGGTAGAAAGAAAGGCGCGAGAACTGCCGCGCGGCAAAAGACACATGACGGCGTTTCATCCTGTACCCGCACGCCTGCCACTCCTCTCCGCCGCCCCCCCTCACGCGCACCGGCTGTTCGCGTCGGTTCCGCTATCCTCCGTGCTGCTGCTGCGCTGTGGATGAGTGGGTAGCGCGGCCTCGGAGGCGTGCGCCAAGGCCTCCAGCTCCGCTACAGCCTTGCGCAGCGCCTGTAGCTGCGCCATTGGAATGTGGCGCCGCAGACGCAGCTGGTAATAGTTCGCAAACTCGGGCTCGTTCGGCGGAAATACGTACCAGTTTCGCTTCGGCTCTGCGAGGCGCTCGTACCGATTGACCCCATGGCGCTGCAGCATGCACTCAACCGCGAAGGCGACGCCGAGGACACAAGAAAGGCACCCCATCACGATGAACACGACGCCGAACACGATGTCGCGGCCGCCGGTCCAGTTGGTGTGCTGCAGCACCACGCTCTTGGTGCCACGGAAGCTCACCACGTCGTAGAACTCGCTGATGTCGACCAGATATGTGCCGGGGTAGAGGGGCACGTCGATGATGCGGTATAGCTTGCGGAAGTTGGACGTGAAGGCGGCTCGCATCCACACCTGCAGATCGTAGTCAGAGGGGTCCGGCAGCGCGTGCCCAGGCTCGTGCAGGTACCAGCCGTTGCGCAGGTACTCATTCGTGGTCGGGTACGGATAGTAGAGGGACCACCAGTCATCGCGCAGCGTCAGGTTGCGAAAGCGGATCCTCGCGTCTGCCCTCCAACTGATACCCTCCTTTGCACAACGGTTCTCCTCCAGGCTGCCGCCGAGAGGCTCGCCTTTCGGCCCAAAATCAGTACCGTTGCAGATCAGTGTCATCGGCGTACGACCGTCCGCGCCGCCGTACAGTATCGGCACTCCCCGCTCCTTCGCTCGCTGCACCTCCGCGGGTGTCAGCTTGCGGAACAGTACAAACGTGTCGTTAAACTTGGACCACGGTGCGATGCCGCAGCGGTTGTACGTGAACGAGCTCGCCGGCCGTGTCACTTGCTTCCCGGTCGCGTCGGTGATGGTGATGGGGGCATCACCCTCGTTATTACGGAAGCCGGGGTACGTGTACGGCTTGCACAGGTATGTGTTACCAATGCTGGCCTTGCCCGCCAGCTGCGAGGTGGAGCGGCCATTGTGGAAGTCGCGGTAATTTTGATGCATGTTGGTGATCTTGTAGTACATGTACACCGGCGCCCTGATGCGGCGGCTGATGTTGATCTCCACCCACGTCCGCGTGCCCTGCGCGTGCGTCACGCCTTCCGCCGTGAAGTGCAAGATGCCTTGATTAATGTTCACGCTCGCGTTCGACGGCACGTACTGGTACTGGTGGATGTGGCTGTACTCCTGCTCAATGATCTGCTGCTCAGGGCCCTTCGCTAGCACAATCCCCCCCACGACCAGGAAGGGCACCATCAGTATGAAGAAGACGGGCACGAGGACGAAGGGCGAGGGGTAGTTAAAGATGCCGGGCAACGTCTGCTGTGAAAGTGGGTGGCCGCCATAGACAGTGCGACCGTGCTCGTGCAGGAACTCTGGGATGAGCTTCTTCTTCAGCCACCGCTTCGCTCGGGTGCTGCGGCTCTTGTAGGCATTCGTGAACGCGGCCACGGCACTATCTGTGCCAGTCACGCCATCGCCATCGCACGCACCATGTCGCTCGCCGTCGCTGTCCGAGTAGGACGACGTACCTGACGACGATCCGTGAGCGGCGGTGGGGTCTGCGTGCGACACCTCTGCTGCCGAGAAGACGGCACGACCACTGCGGCACACGTTGCCATCTTCCGCCTGCGATGGCGCAGCTGTCGTCGGCTTGTTGCGTTGGCGCATGGACCGACAGGAGCGGCTGGAAACGATCACGGCGAGGAGGGGTAGAGAGAGGGAGCACAACCCCCCGCCCCCCTAATGACGCCCTCCCTCTTCGAGAAGGGAGAGAGACTGATCGGCACGCCGGAACGACAGGCGCTGGCCTGCAGAAATGCACCGTACAGACGCAAACAGCAGTGAGGCTGCTAGGCACCAGCGCAGCAGCAACAATTCGCGCACGCAGCGACGGCGAGGAGCAGAGGAGCCAGAAGGAGGAGGAGGGGGGGGGGAAGAGAGAGGTGGTGGTGGCCTCCCTCTCACTCTCTGTAGGTGAGGTGTGGAGAAGCACAGGAAGCGCTGCCGGCCGAGCAGGGAGGGAGGACGACTAGGCGGTGAGGAGGAGGAGAGGAGCAATAGAAGGTGGTGTGAGGAAGCACTCTTGGAAGTGCGCTCACACGCGTAAATAATAATAAAAAATTGAAGCAGCAACACGAGCGGTGACCGTGAGCTGCTGCTGCTGCTGCTGCCGCCGTCGCGGATAATGATGGATGACTCGTGTGTGTGTGCGTGTGCGTAGGTGACGGCTTGCACACTGAATATAGCAAAGGTGGTAGTCGTGGGGAAGGGGAGGGAGGGGCAGCGCACACAAACACACTAACAGACAAGCGGAGCGAGGCGAGATATAATGTATGTATGCGGTGATGGGGTGGCAGTGGTGGTGGTGAGGAGGATGAATGGATAGACTACAGCGAAGGCAACCGAAGCAGATAGAACTGTAGACAAACGAGGCGATTCAGTTCAGCAGGGTAAGGCGGGTGTCTGTGTTCGGATGGCCCTACCGCTCACACACACAGACCGCCCGCGTTAGCGGCCACCGGTCGTATTCCTCTGGTGCCGCCGTTCGAGCTTTTAACCGCAATGAGATGCGGAAACGCTCCAGGACGAGAGGGCTCTGCACGGGCGTGATACGTGAGGTGAGATGAGGTTCGGTGAAGTATATATATGTATATATGCGTCTGTAGGGGGGAGGGCCGTGGGTAACTTGCCGGCTTCCGTCTCCCCTCTCGTCTTTGTTCACCTCGTCTCTGTGTCTGTGTGAGAGGTGATGGGTAAAGACACTTGCGAGCAGCACTGAATGCTCTTCGCCCTCGGCAACACGGATCGCGAGGCACGCACACACCGGTGAGAAGGCCACAGGCGAAGGAATGAAGAGCGACTCAAGTGAGGAGGAGGAACAAAGTGTGGGTCAGGGGTGCGAATTGGGGTGTGGGCCATGAAGGACGACGGGTGGGGCTGGGTGGGTAAGCGCCGCTGACATGTCAGCCCGCCCCACCTGCCATCACGACCCTGGGAAGAGGTCCAGTCCTTGCGAATGCCTCCATGGCGGTCCTGTGCGTTCCTCGCGCGTGCGCGTCCCTACCGCGAGGTGCCGCGTTCATTTTGCCTTTCACTTGTGATTCAACGTTGAGGGTAGTGGGGTGGTGGTGGTGGGGCGGACGGCGGAGACACTCGTCGGCGCCAGTCCGCTTGCACGTCTACGCCCACGTGTGCAATCGGATACGTGTCGCGGCGCGGTGGTACGGACTGAGGGTGACGCTTCGCGTGAAGGAATCCATGACCGAAGAGAGGGTGGTGGTGGTGGTGGTGTGTGTGTGGGGGAGAGTCAGGCGGCCGCCTCCCGCGAGCCTGAAGCGGCGACGCCACTGCATGGTTCAGGCGTGTGCAGAACCGCAAAGCCGCGTGCTTGCAGGTCAGCAGAGGCCTTGATGCGCCCGTGCTCCTTTGCCATGGCCAGCGCAAGTTCCTGCCGCAGTGCTTGTTGCTGCGCCATGGCAGCAGCGAGGCGAGCCTCAAGCGCCTGTGCAGCGTGCGCGAAGGTGGTACTACGGGCGCAGGCTCGAGACTCGTCACATGCGACTGCCGCGGGTGCCGGCCGCCGCAGTCGCGCGTGGTGCACGATCAAGTAGCGCCTTTTCTCTTGCTCAAGCACCTCGTAGCGCTGACGAAGTTCGTCATTCACCCTGTCTAACGCTCGCAGCTGCTTCACCATCCTCGCCGTCTCGTGTCGCTTCATGGCGCTGCCTGAGCCCAGCTCCCGCGCTTCATCTTTCTCCGCTTGCTCTCCTTGTGCCGCAGCTAACGGCTGCTCCGGCTTCTCATGCCACACCCCGAGGAGTGCCTGCATCCGCTCAAGCTCCTGCCTTGAGGCCTTCATCTTTTTGGCCAGAGCTTGGCGCTCCTGCTGTACCACTCGCAGCCGCGTGGCGCACGCGTCGTACATCAAGGCATCTCGCCGCGATAGCAGCTCCTGGGCGCTGGCGTGTGATGAGGTCTCGCGTCGGCGGGCATGAGAGCCGCTGTGAAGACGGTCGATATGGCGTGGCCCCTCCATGCCGTAAGAATTGTGGTGTAACACTGGTCGCGGTGCCGCGAAGGACGGCCTCTGCACTGGCACGCAGCTGCTCATGCGGACTGCGCAAGAGGGACTTTCTATCGGCCTCGCCAAGGTGTCTCCTGTGGCCTTGAAGGCATCTGCAGCTTTAGCACCAACAGTCACAGAGGCCAGCGTCAGCGACGCATAAGGTGCGGGTCTGCGTGCCATCAGTGGGCCCTGTGCCGTCAGCGGCGGAGTAGGTGTCGGCAGAATGGCGAGGGGAGGGTCTTGTGGTAGTGGAGACGGCGTGGCAGAGACGACGACGGCTGCTTTCGACGCTTTCTCTTCTCCAAGAGGTGCGTAGCCGGGCGTCTGCTGCATTTCCTCAGCTGCTTCACTGGCGCTGCGGCCAGGGGCGTGTGCACCTCCGTCGGCGGATGGCGCGCGCTCCACATTTTGGGCCGCAGAGCCCAGGGCGGTGTTCGCACACTCCATCGGCGCGACAACGGAAAAGAACGCGGCAGGGGG
The DNA here is from genome assembly GCF_017916325.1 of Leishmania martiniquensis. NCBI lineage: Eukaryota > Euglenozoa > Kinetoplastea > Trypanosomatida > Trypanosomatidae > Leishmania > Leishmania martiniquensis. The sequence continues at coordinate 428,022 of NC_090144.1, forward strand.
GAGAGGGGATGGAGGCGATGAGAGGGCCTCACGATGTGGGGGGTGACGACGGTGGTGGTGCACCGCAGCCCTTCTCCCCACCTACCCGACGGCGCTACTGCACACAAACAGACAGCCGTGCGACTTGCGTACTTTCGACCGCCGCAGCGACCGACGGTGAGGGAGTCAGTCGATGAGCGTGTGAGCGGTGTGTGTGTGGGGGGGGAGAAGGGAGGGGAGGGAGAAGATACATCATCAGCAGAGACCACCGCGAAGGGGAGCAGCGGGCGCATATCGAACCTGCTGCGCTGTAGTGTGAGCGCAGCAGGCACGCAAGCGAAGAAAGAAGAGGAGGACTTGGGGATTGGGCGCTTTTCTCAGGTGGTGGCAGGGACGGTCACCTGCAGCAGCGCCGTCTCTTCCCACGAGGTCGTCCCCCACCCTTCGCGCTCTCTCTCACACGCACACGCACACACACTCCACCAAAGACAGCACCGTATTCGGCTATTCACAGAGAGAAAAAAAAACGGTCAGTCGAGTGTGGAAGAGGAAGGCGCTTTGTGACCGCGGAGCGCCCACGCTGGAGGTGCCGGTCTTCCGTGTAGACGCTGATTTGCACCTTGCTGAGGCCGCACCCCTTCTTCTGGGCGAATGCGCCTCGCGCTCGTTGGCGCGAGCAGCGAAAGAGGGAGGGAGAGAGAGAGGGGGGCAGGAGGGGAGAAGGGGGCTTTCGGATCGGAGGGGCCTGCATCGCGCTCGCCTGCCCTCTCTGTGCGATGGCACCAAGCCTCCCTGAGGTCCCCGGGCAGGGGGGAAGGATGACGTGTGTTCTGCTCCTGTGGAATCGCAGGTGAGGTCGTTGGCACGCCCTTGACGAAACGGTGATCGCCACCCCTCCATCTCCTCTTCCCCATCCAGACTCATCAGCAGGCTCACATGATGTGCGTGTGTGTGTGTGTGGGGGGGTGAGAGGCAATTCGCCGGACGCGCAGACCTTTACACTCGCGCCCGGCGGCCCGCAGCCACCGGCCAGAGAATGCACCCCTCTCTGTATGGATATATTCGCTATCAACAAGCCCACGCTGCCACACAGAATAGACGCGTCGAGCACCACTCGACTCCCCCCCCATCCACATACAGACACCACACGCATGCACACACGCCAGGCCCTGCCACACAGGCCCCTATCGCCCGGTGCATGGCAGCCGTGCACACGCCATACAGCAATGCCAATTCAGTGGCCGAAGCGCGGCCTCTGCCCACCCGCCCACTCTCCTCCTCGCAGTGGCTCACGCTCGCTCTGCCCCCGCTTCTCTCAAAGGCGCTCGCTGCGCTGTCGCTACCGCGCCGACGTGGAAATACCACTCCAGACAAAGTCGTTGTCATCATCGAAGTTCTCAACGGGCTGGATTGGCCGGTTCTTCTTGCGCATGCAGCTGAGTAGCGTCGAGCGGATGCTGAAGTCGACGTCGGAGTAGATACGGTCACGCACGCGGCGCTGCAGCGTGGTGGTCTCGCCGGTGCCCGCGTCTGTGTAGCTGAACTCGTCCGCCTCCGGGCTCTCGACACCCTCCTCGTCGACGCCGCTCGCTATCTTCAAGATTGTCTCGATCATTTCATAGTTTCCAAGGATGTCGACGTGCTTCGCGCTCTGCTTGCCGCCGCGTAGGTTTAGCGAAGAGGCACCAGTGATGCTGTGGTTGAACTCACGCGTTACAACCCGACCCACGTTTCGGCTCCAGCCGTTCACTGCGCGACACATGTAGGCGAGCGACAGGAGCGGCACCGTGTCGTCGCCGTCCGACATGCGCACGCCATGCGAGGTGGTGCCGTCAAAGACGGAACTGTTGCCCACGTAAGGTGTTTCAGTGTTCGCCTCGTCTGGGTTCGACATGAGGTAATAGCCTGTCTCCGCTGGAAGGCCGACGCCGTACAGGCAAACCACCGTAGTGCTTGGCGCCTGCGGCAGCGAGGGCAAGTCGTCTATGGTCTCCAAGAAGGAGTCGACCTCACGCACGCAGCCCTCGTGACCAGACCGCTGGCATTCACTGCGGATCAGTGTCGCCGTGCCACGGGTGCCGAGCGAGGTGCCGTTAGGCAGCACCGTGAGCCCCGGCCACGCCTCCTCGCAACCACGCGGCAGCATCGACACCAGAGAGCTCCAAGACCGTGACAAGCCATAACGCGCCTCCTGACTGATGAAGGTATCGAGCATCTTTCTGGCCGCCCACGGAATGTCGAGTGTGTCCCGTGCGTCGCCGAGGAGCATTGATGACGCGGCTTTGCCGACACCCATCGCTACGCCGCCTACGTTCACGTAATAGGCGACGTGGCGCTCCATGAAGCCGCCCTCGCGCTGCTCTGCCCACCGAAAGAAGGCCAGGGCAACGGTTGTGCCGTAGCTGTGCGAGATGACCACCGCCCGCTTGCGGTTCTTCTGGCACAGAAAGCGAAGACTGTTGCGTATTTCATAAAAGAGGCCGTCGCGCTCGTGCGCCTTGCCGGGGGAGAGACGCCAGTCGTATGTCATAACTGCCATGCTCTGCGGGTCGTAGCCGATGTCCGCGAGGTTGATGAGCACCTTCGCCCACACCCAGTACCCAGGGACAAAGAAGTCGACCGAGGCGAAGCCGGAGTCGGCGCGCACCTTCGTGTCGTTGCGGTCCATCCCGGTCTTCTTGTCCATGCTGAACAGGTCCAGCCAGCACTGCGGGTCAGACAGGATGAGGTAGATCATCTGCGGGCCAAACATGCGCTGCCGGAATCCCGAGAAGAACGACTTCTGCCGCACACAGGGCAGAGAGGTGTCCCACACCTCAAGCGCGCTGGTGATGAAGCCCGGAATAATGGCGACGGGGTGCCGCCGCGGCAGGTACGTGCTGCCCCTGTTGTACTTGTTGGCGAAGGTGAGTCCCGGTCGCGCGTCCTCATCAACCGTGAAGGAGCCCGCGACGTCCTCCATCACGCCCCCTGGCGCGATCGCAACCATCAGCACCGCGAGGACCAGAACAACAAAATGCACTCGCTTGCGTGACAGGAAGTCGAGCACATCGAAGAGGCTGTGCTTCGCCCAGGTGGGGAGAGGCAGACCCTCAACCATGCGCGCGGTGCGTCGCTGCGAGTCCGTGACCTTTGCAGCGTCTGCCTGACTCGAGGAGTTATCCCAGTCCTCGAACTCCTCCCGGCCAAACAGAAAAGAGCACAGGCGCCTCCAGCGGGGCCGCGGCTCTCCCTTCTTAGAGGATCCTTGGCGCTTCCTGTGGCGATGATGTTGCCCACCCGCGACGGATGGCACCGACCGGCGTGCGGCGGACATCCGCGGGCGCGACGGCGACACCTCCAGCGGCAGCAGGCGGTGCATCTCATCGAAGCGTCTTTCGATGCGCATGGACGAGACGGGCTGCGAGGCCGGTGCGATGCCGCGCGCCTGCATGGCGGCCACCGTGTTCTCGGATGGCTTCACGCGGGGCTCGACATACTGCGCGGGTAAGATTTGGCGGTGGTGCGCTGGATCGCTCCGATGGCTCGAGGCAGTGCCACGGTGGACCGGCCTCGAGGCGCACGCTCTTTTGCCGTCACCCTTTCCTCGCATTCTGCCACTGGGAAAGACCGCGCGGGAGGGGGGGACGCGAGAGGAAGGAAAGCGGAAGGTACGACGGAACGACCGGCGCGCGCGTGCGCGTATCTGTCGGCGTCTGCCTGTGTGCCTGTGTCGGTGAATCGACCGTGACGGACGCTGCATCCCACAGCAGTCCAGTGACAGGCCCCTCTCCCCCTCCCCGCAAGGGGGAGAAAGTGCGCTTCACGACAACAGCCGTACGCCGTAACGTGTCAGAAGCCGCTGAGGCACGTGGAGGAGAGGTGACAGACTGTGGTGATATGGCGAAGGTGAAAAAAAAAGGGCGGTGCGTGCGTGCGTGTGTGTGTGTGTGGGGGGGAAGGGGCGGAAAAACGGTTGAGGTGCACAGCCCACACCGCAGAGATGCTGTCTGCGCGCGTGTCGGTGTCGAGGAGGAGGAGGAGGGGGAGCAGTGACAGCGATGCGAGGAGAAATCCGCACGACAAAGCAAAGCTAAAAGACCACCTCAGAGGCGGAGGCGAAGTGCAGCAGCGAGCGGCGGGAGTGATCGTCGAGGGGAGAGAGCGCGTAGAGGGAGCGAGATGGACACAAAAGATGCAGGGAAGTGGCAAGCGTAAAAAAAAAAAGAGGGGATGGGAGGCGTGCTGTGGCAATTTAGAGAAGGGTGAGGCGACTCGGATTGCCCAAGGTCAGAGAGGGCGCAACAGCTGGGTGGTGCGTGAGAGACAGTGACACTGCTTCAATGTGAAGGCGGGCTTGCTCGCGACCAAAGAAGAAAGGTAACGACGCCACTGTGCGCGACGTACCATGATGAGCCCGATGATGAACCTTGTGGGTAGGGAAGGGCGGAGGATAGGCTAAGGAATCTGCCTTACGCGCCGCCTCGGCGAGAGGGAGGCGATGCGAGCAATAAGTGCGCTACTGTGGCGCTCGCCTCTTCAAGTGCTTTTCACGCTTCAGTGACGCTGATCTGCGATGATGCGCTGCCGACCATTGGAGAAAAAAAATTACATGTGTCTGCGTGTGAGGGAGGGAGAGAGGACCAGCTGAGAGGCAGCGAAAGGCGAGAGGGACAGGGACCAAAAAGAGAAGCACATGAAGGAACTGCTACTACTGCTCTGCGCGGGAGCCGAGGCTGCTGTGACGCACATGCACAGACATATACACCCACACAATATACAGCCTCAGTGCATGCCCTCACACTGTGGTATGTACAGCTGTACGAGATGTGTGTGTGTGTGGGAGGGGGGGAAGAGTCAAGGGGCAGAGGAGGCGGTTGTGGAAGAAGTCGCGGACACTCGTACACCACCAGCACCCACACTGCCCCCCCTCCCGCTTTCCTTCCCAGATGTGTACGCACGCATGACACGTACACGGATATGAGCATGGATGTGTGCGTTTGCCCGACGTCGCCCATGTGCTCGTTGATATCGTTTTCTTTGGTGCCATTCACTCTCTAATGTTTGCGGTTGGGGAGGGGTGTCGGGGATGGGAAAGGGGTGGTGGTGGTGGTGTGTGGGGGGAGAGGGAGGGCAACAATGGCATCGGGGAGCGAAGGGCTTGTCGTCGCCGCGGAGGTTTGGGAAGAGGCATACTTCTCCCCCCTCCCTCCCCTTTAACCCCAACGCAACATGTGCCGTCACCATCACCGGCAGAGACTGCATAACCTTCCTCCGCACTGGGGGGGGGGCGGACACCACAGCACACACGCACAAATACACACAACAAATCGTTTCCACCCATGAAGAAGCAACCACCACCAGCAGCACCAGAAATGACAGCCATGTCATCAACGAAGGGGGACAGGGCTGCGCTGCGCTGGGCACAAGGCGCTCGCGTAGCGGCACATGACACGATAGCAAAAAAAAGTTACCGAACGCCCCCGCCCCTTTCCACGAGAAGAGAGAGAAACACAGGGCGAAGGCGAGAAGCACAGACGCACATACGCACACACACACACGCATGCACACACGCCAGGCCCTGCCACACAGGCCCCTATCGCCCGGTGCATGGCAGCCGTGCACACGTCATGCGGCAATGCCAATTCAGTGGCCGAAGCGCGGCCTCTGCCCACCCGCCCACTCTCCTCCTCGCAGTGGCTCGCGCTCGCCCTGCCCCAGTGGGCGGCATGAGGGCCGGCTGGGATACGCTCGGGGTCGCTCTGACCCTCTGCCCATCATAGGGATGGCACCGACGCAGCGCCGTCGTGGACCTGGGCGCCGGCATTCGTTAGCAACGCGTCGCTCTGACCTCCCCAGAGCGTACCCACGGCGCCCGAGCACGGCGCGGAGAGGTGTGACGCCTGCCTTGGGTGCATGCATGCGTATGCTTGTATGAGCGGCAGGAGTTGAGGAGGAGAGATGGCGAGCTGAAAGGTCGCGGCCGGCGAGGAAGGTTTTTACTCCATCCCTTCCTCCATATCGACGTCGCCTCCGCTGCTGCGCATCATCCACATAGCGAATAGAACAACCACGGCCGCGGCGATCACTATGCGAATAAATCCTGCACGGCTGCTGCGCACGGTCAGCTGGCTGCCACTCCTCCTATTCCGGCGGCGCTTCTCGTTGAGTGTGTTTTGCTCCATTTCTTCTGCCGTCATGCCCTTGCGACCAGAAGAGCCGTTGTCCTCGCCGCCACGACCAGCCACGTTGCCGCCTGCAGCAGCGCCACCGCTGCCGGTCGCCCGAGCCTTGCCAGCTTCAGCGCCGGCTACTCCATCCTTGCTATCGCCGGTGTCCAGTAGCACACGGCACGAGATGTACTTCTGGACCACCGACGCGGCGTTAGCGTCCTTCTTCTTCTGAATCAAGCTCGCCAAGTTGGCCCCGTGCGCCTCGACAACGTCTTGCTCCCCCAGCAAGGCGCACTCAACACGAAAGGTGTCCTTCGTGTATCGGGCGCCAACCGGCAGCCCTTCCGCAAAGGTCTTCTGATTCAGAAAAATCGTTATCTTAGCAGACGAGTTACCCTTCACGACCCCCTTCGAGTGCTTCAGGTAATACCTCAGCGGTGCGGTTGTGCGGACGCGGTAGATGATTGCCTCGTAGCCGACATTTGTGAGCTCGAACGTGCAATCCTCGTGTGCATGCAGCACCAGCTCGAACTTCTCCGGATTCACGATGATGTTGGGGGCGCTGGCATCCATCTTCGCTCTTCGGTGCGCCTTTGCAGGTGCGCCTCTGCCTCTACTATCGGGCGGTAAGGGATGCTGCTGCTGCTGCAATATATGTGTGCGTGTGTGTTTGTGTAAACGGGTAGAGAGGCTTGTGGGCGCCGTTGGTTATCACGTGATCACGTCTGCGTGTAATACTGTGCGCCCACACCGGCACACAGAGAGAGAGAAAGAGAGTGGGTTGCGTGTTCGTCTAGGCAATAGCCACTAATGGCGTACAGTAGATGGCGGGGCGTGTTGCAGGAATGCTGCGTGTGTGTGTGTGTGAGGGGGGGGAGACGGAAATGGCAGCGAAAAAAAAAGAGAGAGCGCAGCGAGTCAGTTGCAGGAAAAGAGAGGTGCGCATCCAAACCTGCGTATGCTCGGCGGAGGCTCCATTGAGAGGTGACGCAGAGTTCAGACGCGACTACGGCGTGCCATGCGCCAGTCTTCGCTAACCCTCAGCTCCGCCTCCCCACACTCCGGGGACTTGGCGCCGACGTCGCCTGACTAGAAAGGCATAGCAAGGAAGAAACAGCCTGCCCTCTGATGTCACTCCAGCGTATGGAAGGATCGACGCGGCCAACGTGCCGTCGGGCATCGCCTTTCTTGTGCATGCTCGCGGACACCATCTGTGGCCTCTGTTGGCGCTGCACTTACAAAGCTGGCAGAGAAGTGCACGCGTGCGTCTGGGTGTGTAAAGACGCGGGGCTGCCTCGGCACTCCCGCTCCCAGACGCGGACTAAAGGGATAGGGAGGGGGAGTTGGATACGGGAGCTCCAAGAGCAAGCACTTGAAGGGCACGCGCCACAGTGACGAGCGCGCGGGAGCGCCGGAGGGACACATCCCCCTCGTTCTCCATCGTCGTGGGCTGCCAAAGACAGCAGGGAGGTGCTCGAAAGCACACGCACCCTTTCACAGTGCCGCAGGAGCCGCCACTGCCCACCTTCCCCCTCCCTCCCCTCCCGCTCACACGTCGTCGTCCTTTTCGAACCACGACATGGGCCCCAGAGCATCGCCGACGAAGCTGCCGCGCAGCTCCATGATGTGGATGGCACCGGCGCCACTGGTTTCCTCCGCGGCTGATACAGCTTCTTCAGACAGCACCGTGCACGACTCCACCTTCACAATCACCTCCGCACCCACCGTGTAGGGGTTGTAGGGCGCTGCGGCAACGCCAGTCGGAGATGACAGGGCGCTGGACATCAGTGCGTCACCGCCACACTTGTCGCTGCCGACTCCCACCGCTGCCATCGCCGGGTCTCCATTGCCCTCGGCATCGTGCCCGCCGCCCTCTTGCTCCTCTGTGTCTAGCGGGAGGTACCAGAATCCCTGCGCGGTGCTGAAGCGTGAGCCAGGCACCAGCAGCTCTGACGGTACGAGGAACGGGATGGCTACGAACAGGTCCATCGTCAAGTACACACCAGCGGCTGTCTGATACGCGATGCGTGCCTTGAGCCGAGTTCCTCGGCTCGGGGCGAACACACATACACCAAAGGTCACTGTCAGCCACGCTGATGCTGCCGCGCCTCGCACAGAGCTGGCGGAGTACTCCATCACCTCCGTGATGGCCACGCAGAGACCGCGGGAAGGGATGACGCGGCCAACATACCGCTCTGTGAGGCGGTGAAGCAGGATGTCGCGCAAGGTTAGCGAATAGAGTTCATCGTCCCCGTCGCTGCCAGACGCTGCGGTCGCCGCTGTTGTGGACGGGGTGCCTCGAGCGGCGGTCGTCGAAACTGCTCTACTGCCGCTGGCGCATTCTTTGGGGAAGTCGCGAGGGAAATAGACGGCCTCGATCGCCACCGTGTCGTACAGGATGTACGCAGAAAACATATGACTCGCTGGTGTTGGCACCGATCGCTGATAAAGCTGCCGAAGGACACACACACACACGCGCGCGCGCGCCTCACTTACGCACACACCAGCGGCAGTACAGGAGAGAGGGAGCGCGCAAAATTAAAGACGATTTACTCTTAGTGTGTGTGTGTGCGTGTGTACCCAAAGAGCGCTGGAGGTGTGAGAGCGAATAGGGAGGCATCGTCGTTCAGAAGAGAGGGAGGGAGGGAGGGAGGGAAGGGGGTGAGGGTGAAGGTGGTGCATGATATGTCCATACGCGTGTGTTCGCGCGCTCTGGAACTCGCCGTAGGCCGCTGTACGATGTGTACAGTACCGAATGAATGGGGAGAGGAGAAGGGAAGAGGGTTGGGGGTTGGGGGAGGAGGTCGGAGGCATATATATATGTTTGATATGCATACGCCCATGTGTGTGTGCGCGTCTCACTCCCCCCCTCCCTCCCTCCCCCCTTCACCCCTCTCTCTCCTGTCTGCCTTTGCCGTTTGTAAGTTCACGTCAGTTTGCAGAGATCCTCTTAGACATCTGCTTACGAGAAATTTCTTCTTAAAACACACGACAGTCAACCGTCCAGGCACACGCACACATACACGCACAGACAGCGACAGAGAGGCAGACACAGACAGACGTGCGTGCCGCATCGCCTTCCATCGACACATCGTTAATTTTTGCCTCCACCCATCCCTATATATATAGAGAGATTTATGTATGCATGGCGTCATCACCACAACCCACCACTGCGCAAGTTTCCTCGCCTCCCTTTCCTCTGGTGTCTGAAGAGGGAACACAAGGAGAAGTGTATCTTCATATCAGCTACCGCTGCATCGACTATCGCCACCGCACACACACACACACACAGACTCCGATGCTCCACGCTACAGGGATACGATGACAACGCACGCCAGATCGCTTAGTTCAGTGGCGCGCCGTCTTCTCTGAGCTTAAAAAAACATTTTACACAATTACGGAGGCAGCGGGGAGGCGCTACAGGGGAGGTTGGGGGGGGAGGAGACCGAGACGCAGCCTGCCATGGCATAGCGGAGCGCAGACTGTCGTAAGTTCCCTCCTCATGCTCGACGAGGACGCGTGGGTCTGTGTGTCTGCCTCCCCGTCCTCTTGCCCTCCCCCTTCTCTGCCATGCGGCGCATGCAGATGACTTTGCTCACCATTCGTTTTCCCCCTTCGCTCGTTGCGTTGAGACGCGCAACGCACACGTTTCCGTTTCTGTCGGTGCCTCCCGCTTGACGACCCGAGCACCGAGGCGGCACCAAACGACCTCTGCCCTCCGCTCCTTTCTTTGCCCACCTGCGCAGCTTTGACCGACAACCTCTTAGCTACTCTGCTTCATCGGCACACCGCGGCGGATGGTGCCCCAGCCGATCAGACGGAACGTCTTGTCCACCATGCGCGAGATCGCCACCTGCTCACCCGTGGAGCAACACACCGGCGTCACCAGCTCGAGCTTCGCGATCTCGGGGTCTTGGGTGATGTTGAGCACCGTCGCACCAGCCGTCAGGGTGCCCACGTTGATCTGCAGAGACTCCAGAACGTTCAGCTTCTGCACGCGCTTGGCCGTTGACTTGCCATCCTTCGACTTGGCGCCCACCATCTCGGAGAACAGGTAGTACTGCACCTCAATCTCACAGTACACCTCCGGCAGCGTGCCCTCCTCGCCCAGCATGTTGCCCACCATCTTGTCCTGACGCGTGAGGGTTGGATCGAGCGTCGTGCCGATCGCGATGAGACCGCCTGGGATGGCGTACTGCAGCACATTGTTCTCCGCCTTCAGCGTGACCGTGCGCGTTTTCAGCGGGCTATAGGTAAAGCGACCGCCCTGCTCGTTGGAGCTGCGCGAGCGCACCAGGCCAGGGCGAATTTCCACCACTTGCCCCACCTTGATCACACCCTGCGTGACGGTGCCGCCAGCCACGCCGCCCTTCAGACTTTCAATGTCGCCCTCACCCGGCTTATTGATGTCGAAGGAACGCACGACCGTCATGCGCACCGGCGCCTTCAGCTGGCGCACCGGAGGTGGGATGTGGAGAAGGTACTCGAGCAGGTAATCCACGTTGCGCTTCAGCTGCGCCGAAATGGGGACGATGGGCACGTTCAGGGCGATGTTGTCCAGATACGCGCGGACCTGACGGTACTGGTCGTGCGCCTTCACCTCGCCGACCAGGTCTATTTTGTTCTGCAGAACGACCAGGTGGCGCAGCTTCATGATTTCAACGGCTTTCAGGTGCTCCAGCGTCTGAGGCTGCGGGAAGGGCTCGTTGGCGGCGATGAGCAAGAGCGCGGCGTCCATGATGGCGGCGCCGTTCAGCATGGTCGCCATCAGCACGTCGTGACCGGGGCAGTCAACAAAGGAGAAGTGGCGCTTGAGCGTCATGGCCTCGCCGCAGTTGGGGCACGGCGTGCTGTCTGGCTGCGATGACGGATAGGTCTGGTAGCAGATGGGGCGTGGGCAGGCCCCGCACTGGTACACCTTGGCGTTGGCATAGCCGAGGTGTATGGTGATGTTCATGACGGCCTCGCGGTGAAACTTCTGCGTCTTGACACCGCTGAGCGCCTTGACAACGGTGGACTTGCCGTGTGCGACGTGGCCGATGGTGCCGACGTTGATGGTGGCCTGGCGCGACATGACCTCGAAGGTGTCGACGTTGAGCTCATCGAGGTCGATCTTGCTGAAGTCCTGCTTGGCGAGCCCATGGTCCGTATCGATGACGTTCTCGTCATCGAGGGTGAAGTCCGCAATATCTTCCTCGGCCATGGTAATGACTCGAGAGTGTGTGTGGTGATGATGTGTGAATGCGGGGTGGGGTGGGGGCGAGGAGAGAGGGCGAGCGAACAACAAGGCACTCCGGCTGCGTACCGCGTAGAGGTCGAAACGGCACACACACACACACAGAGAAGAGTGACGACAGGCCTGAGAATCTGTGTGCAGATCAGCCCGGGGAGGCGCACCCGCACACACGCGTTTTTTTTTCGCATGTGGGGGAGCCGACAGAGAGAGGGGAGGCAGTAAGAGAAGAGAGGGCCGTTCAGAGGGGGGGGGGCGGAGAGTGGACGGGAAGGGCGATGGGCGAGGGCAGCGGCATCGCAGCAGCTGCATGCACAAGCCCAATGCTTATGAAGCCCGCCACATTTTTTGTTCTATCCGTACTGCTGGCCAGCGCACGCAGCCAACGCGCGGGCGCATCCGCGCAGCGGGAGGGAGGGAGGGAAGGACGGCGGCGGATGTCGCTTCTCGGACGAGGAAGAAAGAGATAAAGTAGTGTATGGGGAAGCAGTCAGTGTGTGTGTGCGTGTGTGCATGTGAGGCTGCGCAGGGCAGAGCTGCACAGAACAGAAGCGATTCCGTCTTGAACTCTTCTGAGGACTCTGAGTCGCTGTCGTCGGGGAGTGCCGAATGCTTGAAAGGAAAGGCGGACGGAGATGAGGGGAGGCGGACAAAGGGCACTGCCGGTCCCTTCGACGCGCTGCGCGCGAGCCTCCCCGTCACCGTTGCAGCCTTGGCCTTCCCCCGCACCTTTCTGCTTACCGCTTCCAGCTATAGCTACGACAGCGGCTGCCCAAGAGCCGAGCCCACGGCCATCGTTTCACACGCGGTTTCTCCAGGACCGTTTTCTTCGCGACAGCACTCTTCTCTCCCCTCCTCCATCGATGCCGTCACTGCGGCTCCACCGGCAGTAGCCGCACAGGCACGCCTTTGCGGATGGTGCCCCACCCAATCACGCGAACCTTTCGGTCCACATACCGGGCGAGCACAATGTGCTGGTGCGGAGCATTGGCAAAGACGGGGCTCTCCAGCCGGCAGATAGCCCGCCCAGCATGCCGCGACGTTCGCAGGACCGTCGCTGCCGTTGCCAGCGTCCCGACACTGAGGATAATGCTTTCGTCTTCGCGCAACGGTGCAACGCGGCGACGCGTCGAGAAGGCGACGCGATCTGGGTGTATTCGGTACGAGCCAGGGGCGCCGTTGACACCCCCACCGTCGTCTCGATGGGGCGTGCCGTGCCCAGGACGCGGAGCGGCGAGGCCTAGAATCTCGCGCAGTAAGAAGAACTGGATGACTACCTCTTGGTACACCTGCATGCCCGTCTGACACTCCACTGCGGCGGCAGCCACAGGGGGAGACGGGCAGGCAAAGGCGGAGCCCGATGGTATCGTAGTCATGTTACTTGTGGCAATGGCCGCCGACATCGATGGCGAGGAGGCAGTTCCTGCGCCTGCTACCCTTGGCGAATCGTCGAAGCTCCGCGGGCTGTCCACTGTGTGACTAGAGCGCCATACGGGACCGCGACGCACCACCCGCACCAACTGTCCTCGCAGCTTGTTCTGCCGTGTCAGGGAAGGGTCGAGCGTTGTGCCGATAGCGATGAGACCGCCTGGCACGGCGAACTGCAACTCATTCTTCTCCGCCTGTAGTCGCACGACGGTGGTGCGCAGCGGGACGGCGTACAGTTCTCCAGGAGGGGGGGAGGCGACGTAGGCTACTTCATGACCTGACAAGACATCTGACCGTTTTGGCAGCACCCCGTCGCGCCGGCGGAGCACGAGCAGCCCAGGGACGATTTCCACTTCGTCGCCGACGCACAAGACACCGGCTGCAACAGTGCCCCCCACGACGCCGCCCTTGAGCTCCTTCCCCTCGTCGCCGACCGGGCCTGGCAGTGACACGTCGAAGGAGCGCAACACGTTCAAGTACTGCGTGTGATGCAGCTGCCGCTTTGGAATGGGAATATGCACGAGATAGTCTAGCAAGAAGCTAATATTGATGTGCTGCTGCGCGCAGATGGGTATTACCGGTGCCTTTGTGTACGCCGTCTTCGTTGCAAGGTAGTGGTGAATAATGCTGTACTGCGCCGCCGCGTGCGCTTTACTCACAAGGTCAACCTTGTTCTGCAAGACGATCAACGACGAGACGCCGATCATCTCCGCCGCGGCGAGATGCTCCAGCGTCTGAGGCTGCGGGAAGGGCTCGTTGGCGGCGATGAGCAAGAGCGCGGCGTCCATGATGGCGGCGCCGTTCAGCATGGTCGCCATCAGCACGTCGTGACCGGGGCAGTCAACAAAGGAGAAGTGGCGCTTGAGCGTCATGGCCTCGCCGCAGTTGGGGCACGGCGTGCTGTCTGGCTGCGATGACGGATAGGTCTGGTAGCAGATGGGGCGTGGGCAGGCCCCGCACTGGTACACCTTGGCGTTGGCATAGCCGAGGTGTATGGTGATGTTCATGACGGCCTCGCGGTGAAACTTCTGCGTCTTGACACCGCTGAGCGCCTTGACAACGGTGGACTTGCCGTGTGCGACGTGGCCGATGGTGCCGACGTTGATGGTGGCCTGGCGCGACATGACCTCGAAGGTGTCGACGTTGAGCTCATCGAGGTCGATCTTGCTGAAGTCCTGCTTGGCGAGCCCATGGTCCGTATCGATGACGTTCTCGTCATCGAGGGTGAAGTCCGCAATATCTTCCTCGGCCATGGTAATGACTCGAGAGTGTGTGTGGTGATGATGTGTGAATGCGGGGTGGGGTGGGGGCGAGGAGAGAGGGCGAGCGAACAACAAGGCACTCCGGCTGCGTACCGCGTAGAGGTCGAAACGGCACACACACACACACAGAGAAGAGTGACGACAGGCCTGAGAATCTGTGTGCAGATCAGCCCGGGGAGGCGCACCCGCACACACGCGTTTTTTTTTCGCATGTGGGGGAGCCGACAGAGAGAGGGGAGGCAGTAAGAGAAGAGAGGGCCGTTCAGAGGGGAGGGGGGGGGCGGAGAGTGGACGGGAAGGGCGATGGGCGAGGGCAGCGGCATCGCAGCAGCTGCATGCACAAGCCCAATGCTTATGAAGCCCGCCACATTTTTTGTTCTATCCGTACTGCTGGCCAGCGCACGCAGCCAACGCGCGGGCGCATCCGCGCAGCGGGAGGGAGGGAGGGAAGGACGGCGGCGGATGTCGCTTCTCTGGTTCAACGGCTGCCGGCAGTGGCGTACACGGCGAGAAAATGAGCGGGTACGCGCACCGATCGCCTTTGCGCCGAGAGGTCGAGAAGAGAGGGCAATCGAATCTGTACGTTTGTGTATGTGTGTGTGTGCGTGTGTGTGCACGAGACGGAGGAGTATCGCTGATGGGCGGTGGGCAGAGGACTCACGCGCTTCGACACACACACACACACACACACGCAGTGTCTAAAGAGTGTGCAAATACTGTTTTCTTTCTCGCTCGTGTGGTGTGCGCATCGTCGGGGACGCCTCTATCCCATCTCTGTCCCCCCGTGCTGCCTTCTCCCCCCTCTCCCCTCATACAAAAATGCGGTGTCCGGTAGAGGGAAGACACAGGAGGAGTGACGGCGGCTTCGCCCATGCCTTTCGCACGCAACATTCGAGCCATCCCTGCCCGTGAATCAAGAGGGATGCGCTAGTTTTACTGGCACGTTGGGAGTGGAACTGCGGGCAGAGATGCCTGTGAAGAGGAAGGGGTGAGGTGGGATGGGGGCGTGGGAGCAGAGCAGCTTGCAGCCCACAGAAAGGCCTCCCACTCGTGCCCTCGGGCGCGCCTCACCGCGCTACCCCCGATCGCTGCTCCCATACAGTCTGCACCACGCGCGTCTACGCGCGCACTTCATTCCTCAACAGCGTCATAATCACAGACAAAAACGCGTGCACGCACTGCCGTACAGGAATGTCCACGTTTGGCGTACTGTCCGCCGACCCCAACGAGGCGGTGCTCGGCTTGTACGCTGCCACCTGCGCCTCAAGTCTGTCGATATCGTCCTTCAGCTTGCGCTGCCGATCAGCCGGACGCAGCGCAGGGTCGTTTAGCTTCTCCATGATACGGCGAATAGAGGCAAGGAAAGAGTTGGGCATCCGCATGGCGAGAGTCACCAAGTCGAAGGACTCTTTCATGTCACTCTGCCGCCGTGCCGTGGTGGAGGCACCTTGCATAAAGAGCCTCTCTCGCTTCGTGGCTTCCTCGAGCTTCTCCTTCGTGGCGTCCGAGTCCTTCTTGAGCTGATCAAAGGCGTGCTGTAAGTCTGTGAAGGCCGCCTTGTAGTTCAGCACCTTACCCGTCGACGTCGTGACCTCGCTCGTTGCCAGGCCGAGCTGACTGCGTAGCTCGGCAACCTCGTCAGTGAGACGTACCCGCGCCTCCTCGGCGTCGCTGAGGCGTACCTGCTGCTTCTCAAGTTCATGTTGCAGTGCCGTGATTGTCTGAAGCATCTGCTCATTCTCCTTGATGAGTGCGATTGTGGCTTCGTCCAGTTCGACGCTTGGCAACGGGCTGCCAGACGGGCTGCGGACCTGAACAGTGGACCTTCTAACCTTGCCCGGCGCTATCTCCCTTATCGTGTTGGTCGGCATCGCTGCCATTGGCGAGGACTCGCGCTGTACCGTGGCTGAGGTTGCACTGCTGCCATTGCGGTAGCTGCTTCTGACGCCGGCGCTCTCCTCCATCGCTGCGCTTCAATGCGGGGTACTTTTGCGCGCAAGTTAGAAGAGCTGACAGAATACAAACAGTTCGTTGATGTGCCTGCGAATGCTGGTGTGCGCCCGGCGGAAGCTGAGCGGGCGATGCGACGGTGGAGAGCGACAGAGGAGGGAAGAATGAAAGCAGATGCAGACAGGTGTATTACATGGGAGAGAGCGAACGCGGCTGCGCGGCAGCGGATACGCGGAGGCGTGCACGTGAGCATTCGCGCCGCATCACCGACAAAATCCGCTGCCTTGATCATATCCCCTCACCCATTCGGCCCTCCCTCTTCCCCCCGCTTCCTATCATCAACGTACCCGCTCACGCACTTCTCTTCTGCCAACCGGCAGCTCGCTGAAAGACGTATTCAGCGTGCGCCGATGCGCTCGTGTGCGTGTGTGTGTGTGTATGTTGGGTGAGCAGGGGAAGGGAGGGGGGCAAAGGAGCGGTGCAGGTGATGACGATCTCGGCGACCCATCTCACCCACAGAGCGCACCTTGGGCGTGCACTCACGCGCATGCTGAGGTGCGTGCCGCTTCGACACTTAACGTTTTCACGCCCATTGGTGGTGTCGAGGCGGGGGAGGGCTGAGGTGAATGACATCAAGAAACTTCGATAAGATGAGAGACAACCGCATATAGAGACCCCCTCTCCTCCCCCCCACACCACACACACACACACACGCAGAGGGAAAGAAGTGGAATGACGGGGAGTAAGTGGGTGGGAGGGAGAGGGGGGGGCATGGAGGAAGGGGAAAGGGGCGAGCAACAACAGCAAGACGCAGATATGGTGCCAATCTAATCCATTGCCGCGACAACAACCCTGCGACAAAAAAGCAACACACACACATACACACACACACAGGGGAGGAGGCCGGAGCAGCGTACGAGAGATGATCCCAAAGAGAGAGAGTGAAAGAGGAAGGGGTGCTGAGGCGGGGGAAGGGGAGGGTGGCCGTAGGAGACAGAAGCGAGGAGCTCTATGGCAGGTAACCAGGCTGGCGACTGCCCTTTTCGCACTGCTTGACGACCACCACAACCAGCAGCAGTAGTACCAATGGCAACCATGCCATCACGCCGATGAGCGCGTGTGCAGGTGTGACGGCGGTGTAAAAACTAACGCAAGAGAGGAGACCGCGTCCCCGACCGCCGCCGCCGCTGCTTTGCGCGATTTGTTAAGAGTAAGCGACACACACAGGCAGACGTGACCACATGCATGGCAGGTGGGGTGAGAGGGGGGGGGAGAGAGAGAAAGGCCGAGGGGACAGGCGCTTTTATCCTGCGACGCATCGGCGTGTCTCTGCCACACAGAACAGGCGCGCAGAGCGCCACTCGACTCCCCCCCCATCCACATACAGACACCACACGCATGCACACACGCCAGGCCCTGCCACACAGGCCCCTATCGCCCGGTGCATGGCAGCCGTGCACACGCCATACAGCAATGCCAATTCAGTGGCCAAAGCGCGGCCTCTGCCCACCCGCCCACTCTCCTCCTCGCAGTGGCTCACGCTCGCCCTGCCCCAGTGGGCGGCATGAGGGCCGGCTCTGACCCTCTGCCCATCATAGGGATGGCACCGACGCAGCGCCGTCGTGGACCTGGGCGCCGGCATTCGTTAGCAACGCGCCGCTCTGACCTCCCCAGAGCGTACCCACGGCGCCCGAGCACGGCGCGGCGAGGTGTGACGCCTCCGCATGATCACTGTCCTCTCATGACGGCGACGGTGCGAGTATGGAGACTGCGACCCGACTAATGGGCAGAGTAGACCGGCTGGTGGCGGACATTTCTCGTACTCAGTGGTGCACCAACAGCCCGATGCAGGGAAGCGCGCGTGGATGCAGGCAACCCCCGCCATCAACAGCTGCAGCCACCGTGTCGCAGCTGCACATGTACAATCCTACGTACACACAGCCGTGTGGGGGTCCGCCAACACGCATGCAAGAGCGCGCGCGCGTTACACATACGTGTACGGGCGCCGTCATTGCAGGAGAGACGGTGAGACGGAGGAGGGGTGGCCAATGCGGCAAAAAAGAGGAGAGTGAAAAGAACGATGAAGTCGGGGACACTCACACAGGAGGGGGGTGTGATGGAGAGGGAGAGGCACAACTCACAACGTAAAGGCAGGAAGGGAGGGCAAAGTCTCTCGAGGGAGGGAGAGCGCGCGTGAGCGAGAAGAAACTTCTCCAGACAGAGAGGCGTACAGAACGAGGCAGAAATAAACAGTGAGGGAGAGAGGAGGAGGGCCCAGCGTGTGAGCGCACACACACACACACACACAAAGAGCGACATCGAAAAGGGACACCTGCGCTGGCGTATCTGTGTATGTGTGTGTTTTATTCGCAGCTTCTTTTGCCTCAGTGCCAGCCGCGCGGATGGTCAACCACCGTCGCCGCCCGCCAGGACTGTGGCAACAGGCCCTGGCGCGGAGCAGAGTAGCTTCTCTGGCGCGATTCCTTATGCTGTTGCGCCGGCAATTTCCACGCGTCGAGTGGAAGGCAGCGACGCGGCTTAGACATGTCGATGCGCGGGGTGAAGCTACGGTGCCCTGTGGCAGGGGACGAGGTGCAGGGATCGTTTGTGGTGCCGTTCATGCCCCCTTCGCTCGCGCGGCGGCTCGCCTCAGGCTCTCCATTCGACTTAGTTCTGGACAGCGAAGAGCTGCGCTGCTGCGGCGCGATAGCGGCATAGTTACGGGCCTCAATACTGTAGCGACGCTGCATGGCCATCATCGTGTACGGATCGCGAAAGTGGTAGCGGGAGCTTTTCTCCGCCCAGGAGTCATACAACGCCCGCTGCCGCTCAAGCTGCTGTTCCTGCCGACGCTGCGCCGCGGCAGCCATGCGCTCTTGGCGTTCGCGATGACTCTTCTGCACTCGTGCTTGCAGCTCCTCATCCAGATGCACGCGCCGCACGTAAGAAGCCTTCTCGCGAGCGAGCTCATCCTCGACAACGGCAGACTCGCGCGCGAGCGCGAACTGCATCGACCGCTCCACCACCTCCTGTCGGCGGTACTCCCTTTCTATCATTCGCTCCACCGCTGTGCGCTCACCCTCTGTCATAGCGCTTCCACGGCGGCCGGGTAGCGTGTAAAAGTTGTCAATGACGCCGACGACGCCGTTCAAAGAGCTGGCTCGACGTGCCGAGAGGGAGCGCGCGGACGTGATGACGGAGGAGCAGCGGCGGTAGTGCCTTTCGCGCGCGTCCGCCAGATCGGCGGCACTGAGACCACCAAGTGAGTAGGAGCGGCCACGGCTGATGCCGCTGGCGGAGCGCGGCGACACCGCCGCACCAAGTGGCGTGTATGCGTAGTTGCCGTGGCGCTGCACGGCATTCCCGTTCGACCCGCTGCGAGCGACTGCGTGTGCGGTGCGGGGCGTCGGGAGCGCTGAGACGTCGTTAAACGGCACTGGTGCTGAGGCGGCCGGGGCAGCCACGGTCGCATCCGCCTCGTCGTCATCTCCATGGTCCAGATGATGCTGGCCTACCATTTCGCGCTCATCGAGCGGCGGAACGGTGCGCTCGCGCGCGAGGTGCGGTGCGTTTTCGTGGTCTTCGCAGGGGTCTGAAGACTGAGATTCCTCGAGAAAGACGAGGCCGTCAGCCACATCTGTGGAGGTCTCGTTTTCACCAACATCCGCCACCGCGGCGGTGGTGTGGGTGTTGGCCAACTCGTCTTGCCCCGTTATGCCGTCGAGCAGTTCGTGGTGCTCATGGCCGTCAATCCTTTGCTCAGCACTGTGGCGAAAGAGTAACATCGACGGCGGCGGCGAGAAAAAAGGGGGGGGGACGGTTGGTGGTTGGTGGTGGTGGTGGGGGCAGCGACGAGAGGACTTGTGGGAGCGGCGGGCAGGGCAGGGGAGGGGGGTGGCAGATAGTGAAGGAACAGTAGACGACAGCGCCCTTGCATTGCCCAGTGGGGTATAGCGCGAGAGTGACGAGATCATACGCGGTGTGGCGTGGGCCACAAGGAGTGCGTAGAGGGAGGCGAGAGCGCCGCCTCGCGGGGAAGGGATCGATAGAGGGAAGACGACCCCCCCACCCCCCACACGTCCGTGCGAGGCGTTCCCTCCCTAAGGCCGCCCACGCGCGTCACACCGCTCCTTGGCGTACCGAAAACAGAGAAAGGGCCAACACCGCCGATGGAGAAGGGCAAACCCGAGACGCCGGCGAGGGGGGAGAGGAGGGGGGAGGGGGGGTAAAGGGGGGAGGAGCGCCCACCCTCTTCCTTCCGCACATCACTCGCTCACCGTAACGCACACACACACACACACACAGACTGACGCATAAATACAACCACACAAACCTGACTGCATGAGCGATGCCTGATAGGTACTCCTCTACTGCTTTCCTGTTCGTTGTGTTCAACTGAGCTTGTCTCCGCTGCACTTGTCTGTGTGGGCGCTGATGTAGGCGGAGAGGAGACCTTGCTGACATTCTGGCAGACACACACACACTCACTCACTCACATGCATGAAGGGTAGAGGGAGGGGTCAGGAAAGGGGGTGGGGTGGGGGGGCGCGCAAGACGGCTTACCTCTCAGAGGCGAATCACATGCACCGACCATGTGAGAGGTCTTCCTCATGACGTTCTCCGCCACCGGTCCCTCGGAGGCCACGCAAACGCACACACACACAGACCCACAGAGAAGAACTTCAACACGCCCCATCTTTCTTATGTCGCGCGCCACGGGTCGAATCACACGACTCGTGCCCGCTGTGTTTCTCTCTCTCTCCCTCTTCGTACACGTGCTCGTGCCTCTGACCTCTCTCTACAGGTGCCGGGCAAAGCCGGTGTTATAGTGAAGCGCCTGTGTGAGGAAGCGATGCAGCATCAACGACTCGGCCGCGTCGAACTCCACCGTCCACTCCACCGTTTCCTCATGCACGTCAGCACCGTCCACCGTCTGTATCTGCCCAGTGGTCGGCTTCATTGACGTGCAGTGGAGGGTATAGTGGTGCCTGCCCTTTGCCGTGTTGGGCGTGAAGGAGGCATTCGTGAAGCGCGACTGCACCTCAACTTTGCCCATGCGCCCCTCCAGCACCCCAAGGAAGCGCGCAACGTACACGGGGGGAAGGGTCACCGTGACCACCCTCTCTGCACGGCCTTGATTGGCGGCGCGACTTCCATCTTCACGACGTTCGGTGGTGGTGCCACGCTGACGGTGATAGTCCAGCACGATGAAGCCATCGCGGTGAGCCACACGCAGCAGGTGGCCTGCAGCGATGTCCTCGTCGTTCCAGTGCACGATGTCGAAGGCCGGCGGCAGCGCGTCACGCCGCCCGCGCTGACCCCACGCATTCCCATTTCGATTGCTGTTGCGCTGCACGTTGGCTGCTGTCGGCGCCGCAGCATCTGAGGAGGCCCAGCGAGCCTGCTGCAGAGAAGATGCCTGGCACGTACACGCGACCGTGTTAGCGGAGAGGCCACCAGCGCGGCTACGCAGCACACACACGGATAAGACACGGCGAAGCATGGCGAAACAGGAGATCAAGTGCGGAGTGGAGGAGGGAAGGAGAGGGAGGGAGAGAGAGCGGACGATATGCCAACGTGCTCGTCGGTGATGCTGTTTTAAGTACCGAGGTGTGCGCGATGTGGAGGGTCGTTCGACTCCACAGAAGCGCACGTGTGCGTGCGCGCGCGAATTTGCGAAGAAAAAGTGAGTGAGGTGAAGACGAAGAGGCGTAAGGAGAGGGGAGCACAGTGGGGACGATGCCAAGGCGAGCACGAAGCCATTGTTACCCGCACCCCTCATGCGACCGACCGACCGGCAGGCATAGGCAGCGGCGCTGACGCAGAGAGCATGAGAAAGCGCTCACTGACACTTCCAGTCCGTCTCGCTGCCTATGCCTGCTGAGGATAACGCCGACATCAGAGCGACTGCCTCGCCACCATTCGTGCGGTGGAGGGCCCTAGAAGACAAAGTGAGGCCCCCCCTCAACACACACCTATACATATATATATATATATATATCCGCCGCGCACTTTCCGTTCGCGGCATCGCGGCTTCTTCCTCCTGTAATCATCTTCGTCATATCCTTCGCTGTGCCAGCCATTACGGCGGTGATCGCAAAGGGGCGCGATTCAACTCGCGTGCATGTGTGTGTGCGTGTGTGTGTAAGGGGGAGAGGCAGGACAGAAGAGACGGCAGTTACACTGAGAAAGACTGTGAACACCAAACAAATTACAACAGCGATCATGACAGCATCCACATCATCACAGGCTCCGAGAAACACACGCAAGGACGGCAGGTGAGGAAAGCAAGACGGGGGACGGGGGCGGCAGCGGAGGAGATGAGGAGGTGAGGGTGGGGGAGTGGCCAGGGGTGAGCAAGCGCACATGTCGTCAGCGCCACAGCGATTGAAAGCAGTGACGTAAACACCGCATGCCACTCTCTGGCATGAGTTCACCACCACTTTCATCTGTCTGCCGCTCCCCCCCTCTGTCGCTTCTCGCTTAGTGCTGGGCCATGCCCATGGCATCCAGCATCTTCTCGAACACCAATGAGAAAGCCGCGCCGCCCACTATGCCGGCGGCCAGGCCGGGGTGCTTGTACGAGCGCCACCCATACCCACCGCCAATGATAGCGCCGGCAATCGTGGGGTTCCACTGGTCCTTGCGACCGCGGCGCTTCTCGAGCGCCACCTCAATGCCGCCAAACAGGAAGCCGAAGAAGGCAAAGCTGCCGGCGAGGCGGTGAGCGCTGCGGAGGCTGTACCGGAAGAAGTCCGCCGTCCCCATCGCCTGCGTGCTCGTTTCGGCTGAGATCATCGAGCCGAAGAGAGAAAACCCGAAGCCCATGACGTATCCGCCAAAGACATTCAGCATGGCTGTTGCCAGTGTGCTGTCTTTGGCGACCATCATCGCCCGCTGAAGGGGATCGATGGGCTGCCGAGGATCCAAGATGGATGCCATTTCGCTGCTTCTATAGGGGTAGGCGAGGGGAGGGGGCGGCTGCTTGCTGCTCTTGTGCAGAGAACGACGACGGGATGACCGTGCGCATGCGTGCGGGAGATGTCGGCAGCCGCAAAACGGCGATATGCAGTCGCATTGGTGATGATGATGGCGATGGTGGTGGTAGTGGCCAGGAAGAAGGGAGCGAGAAGATGTAGAGAGAGGCAGAAAAGGCAACAGCGCAACGTGCGTGCCCACCACAGTGTCGTAGAGAGAGGGAGAGCCTGTGGCGCATTGTGAGCTCGATTCACGGGCCACATACTTCTCCCCATCACTGCCTCCTCCTACCCGGAAGCAAGTGCGTAGACGGTTGATATGCCTTTGCGCAAGACGGATGATGGCACGCACAGGAGTGCCTTCATCGCGGATTGGATACCTCGCTAATCGAGCCTATGCCACACGGTCACCATACGGTCGCGGCAGCACACCTGGAGAGCATCCACGGCTGTGAAGCCGGAGTTCATCGCGTATGCTCTCCCTTTCTGGCATCGGCTTTTTCGTCTCTCATAGTATGTGTGCTGCACTCGTGTACGCACGTGTGTGTGTGTGGTAAGGAGGTCGAGGCGGAGCGTGACAACCTTTCTCTTTGCGCACGATCGTTTCAATTATATATATATTTATATACATGTTGAACACCGCCAACCGAAGCACGCAGACTTCCGCCAGAGATCTGGCTCGCCTGTAGGCTCGCACACACACACACACACACAAATGTGCGCACGTACAACGCAACTCCCTCCCAGGGTTCTTTCCTCTTCTTACCCCCTCCCTCCCCAAATCGGCCTTTACCCATGGCGGACTCTATGCCAACGTGTGTGCGTGTTTTGTAAACGCTGCCGTCCGGCTCGCGCGTGATGCCGGTGCCGCACGGACGAGCGCTACATGACCATCTCCGGTTTACTCTGCAGCACGGCGATCCGCTGCTGCGACTCCTCCCCCCACGCATCGACGCTGTAGACCGCGACAAAATCGCTGTAGCCGGAGGAGATGGTGAGCCGGATAAAGCGAATATCGAGCCCCGCGCCTTCGGGGTCCAAGTCAAACGTCTCTGTCTGAAGGCCACCAACTCCATCGGTCGCCGCTGCCGCCGTCACTGCTGCTGCACTGGGGCTGCTGCTGCCCGCGATGGAACCGCGCGCAAGGGTGCGCTCTGCCATCGCTTCAAACGCTGTCGGCGTCTCCCCGCAGCACCTTTCGATTCGGATATCCTTTGCATCGTTTAGGGTCACGGCGAGCCTCGAGATCTTTGCCGAGGAGGCGCGTGTCTGCACAATCACCTCCTGCGGGAAGCCGCCTGTTGTGAGCACAAACGACATGGGATTCTTCGGATCAACGATGGCGGTGCCCGGGAGGTTGTCGTCGTGGAAAGAAATGAAATGCACGTCGAGGTGCACGCGCGAGTTGGCGGCCGCCATTCTTCACCCTCTCTCACTGCTGTGTTGAGGCGGACGTTGCTGTGACGACGCGCAGTGTTTCGTTGCTGTGTAGCGTTCCTGCGTTTCGGATGAGATGGAAGAAAGAGGGGAGGAGCGCGAGGCGTCGGTGAGGGGCGATCAAAAAACGCCCAACCCACGGGAGGAGAGGTCCAGCCCAAAGAGAGAGGGGCATCCACACTGGCAGGGAGTCACGGTGCCAACGACCGCGCCCATGCATGCATGTACGAGTGAGAGTGGACTTGCCGAATGCGTCCACGGCACCGCAGCGCCCTCTCTCCTCGTATGGCAGCCCTCGACATGCATCTTGTGCACCTTCGTCACCGTCAGGCTCGCACCGCTGGCACCGACCGTCGCGGCGACACCGCCGCTTCAGCGCGCCTTCTGTCCTCCACGTTCTCCAAAATTGGTCCCTTACCGATTAGTGTAACCGTTGAAAAGCAGTGGCATACATGCAAGCGTACGTGCCTCACCACGACCGCCTCTCTTACCTCCGTGCGGTGCGCATCGCTGTGCGCTCTCGAGAATGTGCCACGCCCTCATGTAGCGCAGCAGCGACTGCATACTGCGAAACAGTGAAGCGCAAAAGGCGGCGGGAGAGACGTTCGGGAGGCTCCAACACGGAGGCGATGAGCAGACAGCGGCACCGTGAGCCATCGCCGATGCTCTGCGCTGCCCACCTCACCCAACTCCTCAGATGTGCTCATACCAACCCAAATGTCAACAGCGCCAGAAGGATATGGCTAAGAAAGCAACGGATCACGGCGAGCCTACAGCTCATCTCGTCGGCGCTTGCGTCCACCGCCAGCCTTGCGCCGCGGACCTAGCTCCCAGTCGCGTGAGTATCGAAGGATTTCTTGGTCTGGTCGGTTCACGTTGCCGCTTTCGTTGACGTCCCACTGGCTGCGACTATCCTTGCGGCGTTTACGAACCTCTGAGATGCGGGCGTCGTGCGCCACCTCACGTTGCACGTTGCGAATGGTCTTGTTGAATACCTGAAATGTTCCGCTATTCATGTCGTACGTGCCGGATTGCTTCAACGGCGTTGGGTCGCCAACACGCCGCAGCAGATGCGCGCGACGGAGCTGGCGACGCTGAAACATTTGCACACGCTTGTCCTTGGCCGCGTGCAGCGCACTACCTTGACTGTAATCCACAGCTTCGCCATGAGTCAGACGCTCCCACGAGGCGCGCTCGCGCAGCTCCTTCTTTTGCTGCGACACCTGTGCTAGTCGCTCTGCGTACGGCACGCCGCTTTGATTCGCGCAGAGGACGGCGTCCTGCCCGCGGGTGCGCACGTTTGTGGGTCGCTTGCCGCCAACGCGCTCGAACCGCTTCCAGTTCTCCTCAATGCGCTCCTCCATCGTCATGTCGTCGGAGTGCAGGGCCGCCGTGCGGGCATAAACGCCTTGCAGGTCCTCGTTGATGCGCTGATGGTGCACGAGCAGGTCCCGATGGTCGGCACGCTTCTTCTTTTCGTTTTGCATGTATGCCGAGACATGGGCGTCATTTTCTTCGTAGTGGATGCCGCGGTGCAGCGAGCGCGGGCCTTCGATCTTGTTACGCTCTTTCACCAGCTGCCGCGTCACGCGGCTGTGCAAAGGTGGCATCGCCCCCTCTCAGTCACTGCGCTTCGCGTAGATTAGGCACAAGGGAAAAGCGGAGGCCGGGAGGGGGGGTCTGCTCCAGCGTGCGCCACGGGGAGAGGGTGATGGGTATGGGGCCGAAGAGCGGCGCTTCCGCGGGAGTGTTCTGCGTCTATTTGCCGCTGCGAAAAGAGTTCGTCACCACCACAAAGGGCAACGAGAGAGGGAGAGCCGCGCAGTGCCGCGCAGCTTCCGCGCGTGGGCGCGCATGCGCACAGAATAGGTGGAGCGGGTGTACAGAAGAGCGAATGGGGGTCGGTAAGAGGGACACGGCGGATGCGGAAGCGCGCACTGACTTTGCTGCACGAGAGGAACTTGCCGGAGAGACATGGCACAGGGCAGCGGCACACACACACACTCATCCCTCTTGTTGAACACTGGGCAGACACATTGTGTGTGTACGTGTGCGCTTGGAATCGAGTGGAGACGTGGGGAGGAGGGCAAAGAAAAAGGGGAGTGGGAGAGACACCTTGGCGACACACTATACACATCTGCGGGACACAAACCGACCGCACGAGCCGCTCTCCCTTACACACGCACACCCACGAGCACAACCGAGCGGAGACAACAGCCGCCAGCCAGAACCAAACGACCCAACGCCGTGGACCGGAAACGGAAGAGGATGCCGCCATGCTGTTCTCGTAGCCGCACCGAACCCACTCGTCCACCCGTGTACCCACAATCTAGTGCACGAGCGAAGGACGCCATCTACCACCGCCAAGACGTGGAGCAGCCCCAGCTCAGAGATCTCGCCTAAGCTCAATGCGAAACTTCTTTCCGGCCTTGGCGGCCGCCTCAGAGATTCGCTGCATCGTCTCGTTCATCCTCTGCAGCGCCGTCTTGACCTGTGCAGCATCGCCGCCTCCCTTCCCGAGGAACGCCCGTTGCTGGCGGAGCCCGTCGTGGAGGACTTCGCGGAACTCGCGCAGCTCACGCTCTGCGAGGGTCTTCTCATGGGCCTCGTTGATGCCCAGTCTGTTCGCTACGTAGGACGCACCAAAGCCCAGGAGCAGGAATGCAATGAGAGGTACCCATAGCGCGTTGAGGTAGGCACGCCAGTAGGAGGGCATTCGACGTGCCTCCTCATACCCAATATGCCCCCTAGCGTAGCGGAACAGCTTCGGATCCTCGCACAGGCCCAACAGCTCCTCAGCCGTCCCAGTCTCCACGTAGCCATCAACGTTCTGAATCAGTGCTGCGTACAGCTGCTCGTCTCGCTGTGCGGCACTCATAGTTGGGTACGCTGACTCGAGGTTCATGTCGGACGGCCGCATGTCATCCCCATCCGGCGACCCTGCCGGCAGCGGCGGCCGCGTATGGACCTTGTCATGGCCGTTTCGGTCTACCTGGCCGCGCCTTATCTTTTCCAACAGCTTCACGTTCTCGATAAGGTTGGCCGTAGCTGCCGTGCGCGGTATCGTGCGCCACAGCCGCTCCGTCGCACGCAGAGCCATTATGTCTCCCTTCTTTGTGGGTGGTGGCTCGCAGAGCGCCTCGAGAGCGGCCTTGAGCGCCCTGCGTCGACGACCAGCAAGAGACTCCTTTGCCGTCAACGGCGACGATGCTGTGGCGGGGCTCATGTTGTTGGGGTCTTCTTCGGTGCTGCCCTGCTTCTGTCGGCTGCGCTTGGGGGCCTCGGCTGACTCCTTCGCCAGCGCCCGCCACGCCTGCACCTGTAGCACCACTTTGGCCCCATACAAGTCTCGCATCAGGCTTGCCCACATCGGGTCGTACTTAAATTTCTGCTTCATATGCACATAGCACAGCGCACTGTGGTACAGGTTGTCATGGACAAGTCGCAGCATGACTTGCTGCGCGGCCGCCTCGTCGCCGTGCGCGTACTCGCGACTCTGCCGGTGCACCTCACGCACCTCCTGCGCAAGCGACGGCTGCTCGGCGTAGCTGAAGGCTTTATCGGCAATGCGGTCAGCTGAAGGCTGGGTCTTGTGGAGTGCGTAGAGGTGGTGGTATTCCCACCACATGTCCATCACCGTCACCTCGTTCCCGTCCTGCGTCATGACGTGGGCCGGCTTTAGAATCTGCCACAGCGCCTCCTCGATGACGGCCGGCTTGATGCCGCGCCCAGGGAAGACTGGACCAAAACGCTTCAAGCGGCACAATGGGGGCGCTGATGCCGTCGCTGGCGAATGAGCGTTGGCGCAGTGACTTCCGTCGCCATCCTCGACGCGCGGCGCCGGCGCCGCCACAGTCTCCGCCTTCCAGCGAACCACCACGTGCGGTGCAACGGGCACCATCGGCTCTAGAGTCGACGGCATCGAGTCTGGACTGAGCAGCAGCGTCGAAAATCTGTGGAGGAGGAGCGCGCGGCTTAGCTCGCCGCCGGGCACTTCCCAATGCTCCTCCTCGCCTTCCACGTAGACGTCTCGCGTCAACAAGAACGGATGCACGAATGGGCAACAGTGCGCAAACTCGAGACACAGGAGAAGATCCGGCGCACGGGCCCGCCGCGTATCCAGCGCCTCGCCCTGCCGGTCCTGCTCCCACGTCGGTGTCCCCATCTCATCATGATTGTCCGGCGCCGCTATGAAGGAGAGGTGTACGGCAAGGTAGCACTTCTCGGCGTCGGCGCCGTCGGCGAACACGACGCTGCCCATGCCACGCGCCTCGTCATAGAACAGGGCCTCCACAGCACCATACTGTTGAAAGAAGCCGCGCACCAACTCTTTGGAGTAGGCTGCCCTTGCCGCTGGCACCGCCGTGGACGGCGTCGCGGAGCATGATGCGTGGCGTTGATACGGCTCTCTGCAGGGAAATCCAGCAAAGAAGAGCTCCTTACACGCCACTAGCTTGCGTCCGGCCCCGAGCTGCATGGGGCGTCGCCAACGGCCACCGCCTTCGACGAGTTTGGCCACTGGCGTCGCCACCGATGTCGGATCTGCTCGTGGAGGCGCGTGATGCTGGAGAGCCCGCCCGCCTGACCCGCTGAAGGACTGGCAGGCAATGCAGACGATGAAGTGTGCTAACTCGATACGAAATGTGTGTATGAACTCGAAAAGTGTGGAGACGGGGGGGCAGCGACGTGTGCGTGAGGTGATGGTAAGGAAGGGGGAGCAGAGAAGCGATACGCGAACTGCGCTGTGGCGCCATAAAGGACCTCCCTTGGCGCACGTAGCGATATTTGCACGGCCGCAGGGTGGGTGGGGGCGTTGTGCTCTCTCCCCCCTCCTCCCCTCCGCTTCCCATTTCTCCTCCGCCTTGTCTACGCCTGCAGAGGGCACACCCGTACGGTTCTGCTTCCACTCGGAGAGAGAGAGCGCGCGCAAGCGCACCGTAGGGCTGACAGTAGACTCGGGTGCCACCTGAGGAGAAAACACCTGCGTGGGAGGACGTGTATTTGAGTGTGTGGGGAGGGGGGCGGGAGGCGGGGAGCTGAGAGATGCCCATTCTGCATGGCAGTGGGAGGGACATAGAGGGGCGACAGCAGAAGAGAAGCAGTTCGTGCGCCTGGCCTATGCACTCTGTCGGTGCGCACGCGCCATACTCATATGCGCATGGACGGAGTAAATGTTGCTCTCTCTTCAACTCCCTGTGCCCCCTTCCTCCCTTCTGCCCCATTTTGGAGGCAGCGTGCCGTTTGGCTGTCCACCTCCCTCCTCTCTCTCTCCTCTGCAGCAGCCTTAGAGACAGAGGGGGACAGGGGAGGAGAGTGGCAGGGGGGAAGCCAAGCTGGCTGAGGCGACACCGGTACCTTCTCGCTGTCCTCGAACAAAACTTAGGCATCGCGTGTACGGTGACAGCGGTGCACTGCCCCACTCCTCCATTCCGGCGTTCGCTCCACCTGCGGTCGCGCCCTCCCCCCCCCCCATGCAACGGAGGGGCTTCGCACCTTTTGCAGCATGCGCGTTGCCCCACAAATCAAGAGCATAGCCGCCGTTGAGACCGTTGGCGTTCAAGCAACGAGAAACATCGATGAGAGAGAGAGAGGAGGGGAGAGGAGGGAGGCTTAGAGAGGAAAGAGGTACACGCGAGACGACGAAGCCGTCCCCACAAGTTGAAACTGACCGCGTCCTAGTCTCTGCTTCGATGATCGCCTTTCAAGGGCGCCATCGATGACTCGCCACCCGCATGCGTCCATCGAGAGCTGTGCCTGCGTGAAGTGCCGGCTCAGTTGCGAGGCGCCAACTCCTTCCTGACATAAAATAAAATTGAACAGAGTGAGCGAGAGAAGGGTAGTGAGTGAGTGAGGGAGGGGAGGGGGAGGGGGAGGGGTGAAAAGGTGCAACGCACAGCAGAAAATGGGAAGGCTGAGTGAAACGCTGAAGAGGAACGATGCACCACATGAAGGCACCGGACATGTGACCTACGACCCTCTCTCCCTTTGTGTTTGTCGGTGTGTGTGTGCTCGTCGAGGCTCTAACGCCGCCTCCATTGAGCACTCACCTCGTTATTTTCGCTCTTCACCGCTCTCCCGACCCAGCGAGCCGCCGCGGTGGTGGTGGTGGTGGCGAACAGGGAGGGAAGGGGGGTGGGGGCGACATGAAGACACACGTGCACAGCCATGAGCACACGCCCAGTATATGCTTGATGGCAAGAGGGGGAAGGAGATCGGAGAAGGTGTGGGTGGGTGGGTGGGGGAGCACGTCCGCGAGCCGCGCTTGCAAGGGGCACGAAAACACGCGCACACACGCGCACCGAGACGTCCTCAGTAGACGTTAGGGTCTACCGACTTGGCGTACTCCATCTCACGCCTCAGGTGGCCCATTTCTTCCTCTGTCCACTCGTTCTGCATATGCAGAAACCTGCGAATACGCTCAGCGCCCTCCATTATGTCCGGTGCCGCCTTCGCGATCTCGTCGATGCGGACGGCCATGTAGGCAGCGCACAGCGCGGAGAGCTGAGAGAAGCGCAGAAACAGCGCACAGTTCAGCAGATCGACGAGGTAGTCCTCCTCCTCTGCCTTCTCTACGAGCTCCATCTCACCCGCGTTCACCACACTCCTCAGGTCCTGCGTAAGGGGACGAGGGATGTTGCTGGTGCGCTCCTCGGAAGGGAGCAGCGCGTACGCACGCACCACATCGAGCACCTCTTTACAGTACTCCATGCCCTCCGCCTTCACCGGCTCCGCGTCGCCGTCCTCTGCGTCCGCTGACTCGTCCGTGTCGTCTGCGCCAGCCCGCGCTGCTCGAAACACATGGTCCATGTTCAGCATGCCCAGAAGCTCCTTTGCTCTGGCGAGTGGGATCTCTACCGCGTAGCCGCTGACGTTGCTGATACGGAAAACTTCTTCGGTCGACATGGCCGGGCGCTTGGCGGTTGGAATGCTGTTGATATCCGCTGAGACTTGGGTGCGAAAGGGTTGCCAGCAGTGGAGCTTCTGTATGCGTGTATGCGTGTGCGTACGTGCGGCAGGAGAGAGGATGTCTGTGAGTGCAAAGACGGCGTGGCGGCGTTCTGCAGCAGGAAGCGAGAGGGAAGTCATGCGGGGAAGGGGAGGAGTGGAGCGGGCAAAGCAGTTGACGGTGGCAGTCGAAGCTACCGAGCAGCCGATGACCGTATGGGGGGGGCAGCGGCAGAAGCGGCCGCTGCCCCAGAGCGCGCACCTCCTTATTCGACGCCCGAGGAAGGGTCGGTGGGGACAGGACGGCGCGCGCTCAAGTGCGGTACGCAGGACACACGGCAGGGGCAGCAGAGAGACGAGGTAGAGCAGATGGAGGGGGAGGAGATGCGCGAGAAAACGCAGCGCCCTCCTCTGACAACTCTCATCCTTCCTCCTTTCCCTGTAATCTCTTGCTGGCAGGCGCGCCTGGGGCACCTCTCTCTGCGGCACAGCGCCATTACAGCCACGTGTCGTCGCCACGCAGCACACCGCGAGGCCTCTGGCCCTCCCCCCTTTGCCTCTTGTAAGGAGAGGTGGTACGGACAGAGGAAGAGGATGTGCGTGCCCCCTCCCCGTCTTGTGCGTGCGAGCATCTTGACAGGATAGCAACCGAATAGGGAGAAAGGGAGAGAGGGTGCAGTTGCTGCTTGCCCTGATTCTATCTGGTCGAGGGCGGCCTTGATGTTGTTGTACGCCTCTGCTGCTTGACATCCGTGCCGTCATGGCGCATGTGCACATAAGCTTACACGTAAAGGCAAAGTCACGCAGGTCTCATCGGTAACACAGTGACACCGCCCGTCAACAAACGCTCACAGACACACAGAGGAGAGATGAGAAGGGCGGGTGGTTGGATGGGGGTGTGGGCAGGAAGGAATGTCTCCCAGAGGCGCCAGAAAGGAACTCGGCAGCATCCGCGGTGATGGCCCTCCCCCCTTCCGCTATTCTACCTCCTCATTCGCCGGCCACTCGTTTTCGATCCTCAGGCAGTCCGTCTCGCGCCGGCTCCAGTCACTCGGCACACGAAGGCACTGTCGAATGAGGTGCGCGGCCTCAAAGTTGTCGGATGCACCGTAGGAAACTCGTATGATGAAGTCGGCCAGCCACCCAGCACAAAGGGCGTGCAGGGGGCCGATCTGCAGCTGCTTTGCCGCGGCCATCACCTCCATAAGCTTGTGCACTCCCTCCCGTGGTGGTGGTGGTGCGGGCAGAAGCGCGGCCTTCACCTTTGCGTCACTCAGATGGACGCTCGGGGACTCGTAGTCGAGCCCAGGGCAGACGTCTAAGATGGCGAGCGATGCGGTCAGCACCGTCTCGGGTGCACCGAGCACGTCCGCGTAGAGAAAATTCCGCTCCCACGGAGAGAGAAGCGCCACCAGCGGCGTTGTGAGCGGTGCTGGAATGACAGCGGGCCCGCCAGGGGGCGACACCGAGTTGACAGGTGCTGCGCCGTGCGCCATGCCAGCCAGGGAACCTCTTCCGGCCTCACTGCCCCTCAGGTTAGGACTGTCTGGCGGCGAGCTACTGCCAGTTGGGCGGAAGGATGAGTCGCTGACCGTGGAGACTTGCTCCGTATCGTCGCCTTCCTTGTCGCTACCGTCCGAGGACGACCCCGACGTGACTGCGGAGGACGACGAGGAGGTGCCCCTCGCGCTGCTGCCATTGTGACCGTTGTCCTCGCTGCTGTTACTTCCGCGGCGGCCACGCCGATGCCTGCGGCCCCTACCAGCTGCAACGGCTTTGGCGGCTGCCTGAGCCTCCGCCTCTGCGAAGTGCTTCATGTACTTGATGCACACGAGCAGCGCGGAGGAGTGGATGTTGACAATCGAGGAGGCCGCTGCTGGTGGTGCGCCGACGGTGCTGGTCGCGGGCTCGGCGGCTAGCTCAGCAGTGGCGCCAGAGGTGGGAGAAGCGCACGAGGAGACAGGCCGCGCAAGGTCGAACACGATGGTGTTGGGTGTGATGCGGACGCCGTCCGTGTAGATGAGGCTGCTCGCGAGTGGGTCCACTGCGCCGGCGGCGCCAGCGTTCTTTTTGGGTGTGACTAGGCCAGAAGCACCAGCCACACCGGCCGACACGGTAGACAGCGCGGCAGAGCCTAGCGAAGTGCGGTCCGCAGGCGATGGCACAGGAGTCGTTGTGGCTCCTCCAGCGACAGGGGCGACCGGGGGCTTGGTGGACGGCGATGAGCCGCCAACGCTGCCGGTATGGCTGGACCAAAGCCCGGGTGAAGTGCCACCGTCTTCAGCACTTCGATCTTCGCTCATCATTGCCCCAACGTCGTCCTCGTCAGCCATGCAAGGTGTGCGCTGGTGGCAGCTGCTGGGGGACTGCCAGGTGGGCAGTGGTGACGTACTGTGGCGACCACTACTGCTGCAAGTACTTCCAGTTGAGGCCATTGCGGCTGCTGCCGGGGTGTTTAACGTCGCCCCAACATCCTCTTTCCCGGCGCCTCCCTTGAAGTTTTCATCGAAGCCGTCATCGACCTCGGCCTCACCGGCCCGGACGACAGTGCTGCTACGCCTGCGGTCGCTGCTGCGGCCGCCAGCGGACGAGGTGAGGCGCGACGAGGATGAGGTCATGTGGGGGGCAGCAGACACGCTCGAGGATACTTCGGGATCCCTGTGGTGCCGCGAGCGGCGGCCGTTCGAGGCCACAGCTGTGGTGGTAGGCCGGTCCGGTGACAGCGAGGGCAACGCGGAGGGGGACGAAGTAGCTGCTACATCGTCTAGCCCCTCATCTCCTAGATTGCGCGAGTCACGCGAGCGTCGCTTGACGCCATCGGCGAAGGCAGCCCCATCACTGCTGTCCTGCTCGTCGCCTTCCTCGCCGCTAAGTACGCTTGGTGTCGACTGGTCATTATCCATTAGCGTCGACGGGGAAAAATGCGAGCCGCCGCCAGCGGGAGAGACGAGTGCGGCGGCAGGGGAGCGTGAGGCACGGCGGTCTTTGGTGGCGGCCGTGGTCGCTGAAGCATCTGCGGCAGCCCCTGGTGACATGTTGCTTGCAGTTCCGCTGCGGCCCGTCGCCCTGCCGACAGCGGTGGCGGAGTGCCGTGAGGATAGTATCGACGTCGGCAACGGCGACGAGCGTGCGGAGGGGTCCGAGCGAAGCGCATGGGTGGCGCGCGGCCCTCCTCCCAGTTCGCTCACTGTCCCCGCCACATCAGTGGGCCGTGTTGGAGTGCCACCGTTGCTCTGCGACTTGTACGGGCTTGACTTGTTCGACAGGGAGCCCTCCGACGACGACAGCACACTCGCGGTGCGGTCCGAGTCGGTGTCCCTGTTGCCGGCACTGAGATCGTTATTAGCCCCATCGCTGGCTGCCCGCCTTGCCGCTTCCGTTGCTTCATGCGCGTCCTTATGAGCAGTGGGTGGCGCGCTCTTCACGCGAGGGGCACGCGAGCGCTCCTGCTGTTGCTGCCTTGACGCCGCGTCGTGGTCTACAGCGCCCCTGCCCACCGACGACGCTGCCACACCGCCACCGCTCCCTTCATCACATGCACCACTGGCCACTGTTACATCACTCGCCGTTTCTTCGTAGAAGCGAGATATGTAGGTTTCGTCGGGCGTCTCCTCAAACTCATCCGCCGTGTCGTCGTCGCGCGGATCCCCTGGACTGCCGAGCGCGCGTCTGTCGCACCTGGGTAAGCTTGCGGGCCCCTTCGCGTCCGCGTGATAGACCTCGGACCATCGACGCACAGCACCCTCAAGCAAGTGCGAGTGGGCGATGGTGCTAGGGCTCATTGAAAAGGTCTCTCCATCGCTCGATATGATGGTGATGGTGGGCTCCTTGAGCACCTGTGCCGTCTTGAGTAGCGACGACGACGCCCTTACTGCAGGCGCCGCTTTCTGCATCCTGGCCTCTGCTGTCGTCGCGGAAGCCGTGGGCTCCTTCGCTGCGTGCCTGCCGATTCCCGCAGACGGATGGCGTCCTTATCTGTTTGCCGTATGCACCGAGCAAGTGCGTGCCGCGCACGCCGTTTTTTTTCCCGTCTCGCCTTTGCCGTCACTCTTTCTCTCGCCCGTCTGCGGCTGTGCACCTGCGTGCGACAAGAAGGTGATCCCGCCACAGATACCACCGCCACGACGGCGCCTCTCCAGAGACTGGGGGCGGGGGCGGCAGTTGCGAGGGGGCGTGCGCAAGAGCGAAAGAGCGCCGTCGCTCACGACCGTGAATGCGTCCTCTCAGCCGCTGACAAGCCTCGATCTTGGGAAGAGAGGGGGACGAAAGCGAGAGAGGGAGAGAGACAGAGATCCGATGGGGGCACGCCGTCAAGTTGGCGTGCCCGTACCTTTGCGGAAGGAATGGGGGTCTGCTCAACCAAGGATACGAAAGTCCCACAGACAGGCAGGTAGACAGACACACAGAGGGGGGAAGGAGAGGCAGAGAGATGCACACACACGCTAACACGCCCGTCCCACGGACGAGTAGATCGGCACCGCAGAAAGAAAAGAAAAACGAAGCAGGGCACAACACTGCAACAACGGGCAGGCCAGCACTAAGCAAAGGCGAGAACAGAAGGAGATGGGGCGAACCGGTCGAGCGCGAACGCAGACGGGGGAGGGGGGGAAGAGAGAAGGGGAAGGAGGTGCGCAGCGGCTACGACAGCGAAGATCAATGGGTGCTGCCACACCACACGTAAAGGAAAACAGCAATCGTGTGTAAATGTGGCGTGCGCTACCCTTCCTTGAAACACAGGATCCTACGCTGTTTTGTGTGTGTGTGTGCGAGAGAGAGAGAAAGAGTGAGTTAGCTTACTTGATTTGTTGGCGCTGTCGACGCTTCACCTCCCTCCACCAGGGGAGGGGCGCTGTGGTGGTATTACCACGCGCGACTCAGTGATGTGGTGAGGGAGGTGCGCGAGAGGCACAGAAAAAGAAAGAGGGAGGGAGGGAGAGGGGTCTGGTGACAACAAGAGGGGACGAAAAGTGAGGAGAGTGTAGCACAGACACCGGAGACACACACACAAACACACAGAGACAGACACGGACGAGGCAAGCGAGGAAGCTGTGCGATGTGTATGTATTCGTATGTGTATGCGTAAGCACCCCTCACGCTATTGATGAGCAGCTGTGTGGATGAATGGACAAGGGGTCCGAACGCCGTCACGACGAGGGTCGCCACGAGAGGTGAGTGTTAACAATGGGCGCGCCAAGACGAGAGGGAGAGAACGAGGAGGAGGAAGGGGGGCGAGTGCAAGATGCATCATGAGCCGTGTGAACGAAGGCCCAATGGAAGGACCGGTACATTCGGCGCGGGGAACGGGCTCCACGGCTACTAGTGGAGGACATGGAGGGGGTCATCCAAGAGAGAGAGACTGGCGGCACAGAAATTTCAGCAAACTGTGAACAGCCTCCGCCCATCAACGGCAATAGCAGCTGACTGAGTCCGCTTCGCGGCGGCAGCTGTCTGCCTCTGTGCCGGTGTCTCACGAGACGCCCCCCCCACCTCTGCTGCGAAACAGCTTTTACTTGTGCCATTCAGCTTTTTTTTCCCACTCCATTCTTTACCTTTGCGGCTTTCGTCTTCTCCGCAGCGTTGCGCGTGGTGGGCTGCGAAGGGGCATGTGGGGATGGGACGAGATGCGTTGCTCGCTTGTCCCCCCTCCCCTTATCCCTCCCTTCCTTACCTCCGGCGGGTCGTGCCTTGTCCACTGACTCACTCTCCGGCGTACTTGTATTGCGCTCAGCCATCCACTTCTCCTTCGGCCCACCTTGTCGTCTCTCGCACTGTGGCGTCAAACTGAAGCATCGTCAGCAACTCTCTGCGCACCCGCCGCGCGAGTGCCGCGGCCTTGACACAGTTGGGGTGGTCAGGGACGCCGAATCGAATGAGGGGAAATCCATCGCACTCTTGCAGGGGTCCGCTTCGAAAGGCCTTCGGGACGGCGTCTACGACGCTCACGAGAGCACTGACACGAAGAGAAGCCGAAGGGGTCACTCCCTCTTCTCGGAAGGAAACGGCTCGTCATGCACAGCTGGCCGCCTCAGGGGAAGTCCCTCTGTCACTGAGACCTACAAAACTGTTGAGCCTTCTGGTGAGCGTGGCGGGGAGGCGGCGCACTGGTGCTGTGGCCGGACTGCCACAGCTGCTTTGACGCTCCCAGGGGAGGGGGGCCTGCCGCTTTCACTGAGGCTCGCGGCGCGCAGGACTGCGTAGCTGCACAGCCCTCCCTGTCAACCTGTTTTGCCATGAGAGGGCCGCGCCCCCCGCTTCCGCCCTCGAGGCATCTGATGAAGATCGTGAGGCTCTCTAGACGATGAACGCCCGTCGGTGCGGCTGCAAGAGGAGGGGAGGGAGGGGGGGAAGTGGGTCATCTCACCGCCGTCTGCCCTCCCCCTCCTTGCCCACCTGGGCGAGTGTGCGCTACGGCAAAACCTCTTGAGATGACGGGGCTGGGCGATTTCGTACTCTCCGTGCACATCACACATATGCCAAGCGCTGCATCCGCCCCTCTTCGCGTGCTGTTGCCTCACGAGTGTGCATATGTGACAACATCACAGCGGCCCTCGCTGTGCCTCCCTCACACGCCTGAGATTTCGGTCGTGCCAGTCGCACTTCGGCCACCGAAAGAGGCGGGGGAGGGGCCCCACAAGAGGGAGATGGCTGCAGGTTCACCACCTTGATGGCATGGCATCGAGTCGCCCTCCTGACCCACTCGAGCTGCCGGCACGTTCATGATGATGCCGATCGAATTGTGTGTACGGTGAAGGTGGTGCAGAGAGGGGGGCGCAACGTCCTCCATTGTGCTCGTGATTGCTCGCCCTACAGCCACGATCTACCGGGTGCTGGCAGGCAGAGCGCAACATCTGCGCCGCTGATAGCGGCTGCGCGCTTCGTCTGAACGGGACGGCATGGCAGCAGACATCGAACTCGAAGCACAGAATATACTGCACCCCCATCTCCATCCCATCCTGGCGGATCGGCAGCCGTGAGGGCCACACGATTCGTGGCATACACACCCCTTTCGAACCGGGCCGCTGAGGGGTGGGGTGGGGTGAGCTGCGGAGTCGCTCTTCGCCTGCTTTCTTTTCCCTTCCACCCACAACACAGTGACCGAGCGCTCATCCTGCCCGAGCGGGTGGTGCATGCCGCCCTGGGGCATCCCTCGACCTCACCCTTTTCACGGAGAGAGGTGCCCGAATTTCGCGCCCGCCCCCCTTCCCCAGTGTGATCGACCCGTCGATGTGAAAGGTCGGAGAGTGCCTGCAGCGATGCGGGGTGGCGGACCTCTGTGGGCAGATGAGGCTCCCCCGCCTTACATTTTTTTCGTCGCAGGTAACCGGAGGCTTTTTTTCTCCTGAGCATGTGCGACGATCACAGCACTCGCAAGTAACGGCTGCCATAAGGGGTGGCCCTGTTCTGATCTTCTGAGAGGTGGGGGAAGGGGGCCGGTCGTGTGCCTGCAGCACCTGACCTTCCTTGAACGGATCGCTGACTGCGATGTCGCATTCATGGAAGTTCAGCCGAATGTGGCCCACCCCCTGTCAGGCCTCGGAGGAGAGCTGAGGCGCTGTCCGGTATCAGCCCTGCCTGCTGAGGTGGGACGCGAGCGGGGTAGAGGTCTCTGAAGAGAGGGACTCGTGCCCCTCCCTGTTGGCCAAGCCCACAGGGTGCCCGGCTGCACTTTGGCTCTGCATCGTCACGCCACGTGCGCTGAGGCTCCTGATGCTCCCCGCAGCCCTGCCAGCAAAGGAGCCCACAATCAGCAGAAGCGAATCCACCGCCGGCTCGTCTTGCTTAGTGCCTGGCGGCGAACTCGGTGCTTCGCTGCG
The DNA here is from genome assembly GCF_017916325.1 of Leishmania martiniquensis. NCBI lineage: Eukaryota > Euglenozoa > Kinetoplastea > Trypanosomatida > Trypanosomatidae > Leishmania > Leishmania martiniquensis. The sequence continues at coordinate 467,199 of NC_090144.1, forward strand.
CCTTCGTTGGTGCCATGAGCCCCTCCAATGCTGACGGTTCCAACGTTTGCGTGACGCTGATGGGCGTCGCCGGGCTGCATACAATGGCAGGCTTACCAGCGCACTGTGCATCGCTGTTGTGGCCACGTCCAGAGCTGCTGAGGCGATGGGCCACCTTTGGGCAAGCGCACCCGAGTCTCTCAATGCGCAAACTTCGGGTGGACACGGGGGTGGCGTCTCAGAGGCTGACCACAGACCACCGATGGTGTGCCAAGGCGGCGTCCCAAGTATTGAACGGAGGCATCAAGCGCGTATGTCCGTGGCTTGAGTGATTCAGGTTGTATGAGGAGAGCAGGCACTGACCCAGCATCACTGCCACGGGAGTCAAACGGTCCCCTACGAAGCGGGACTCACGAGCTCCTCCTTCAGCTCTTTGCTGCGCTGCTGTTCGCCTATCCCCTCCCCCGGAACGCGCTTCAGCCTTGGCCTAGTCCTGCATTCACGCGTACTCTTGCCACTGGTGCGCGCGCAAAGGCCTCTCCGCCATAAGGCACGTCACGGCTTCCCCCACTGCTTACGTCGCGTTGCCTCCACGCTGAAAGGGCCGCTGCAGAGACACGCCTTCCCTCTTTATTCTTTCGGCCTTCAGTATGTCCGCGCGCTGTACGTGCGCGCGCGTGCATTCGACACTTCCGTTTGCCCTCCCGTTTCTGTGCAAGGGAGACTTGCAGGACGGGGTGGGCATTGCGTCTGTCGCCAACGCTCCCTCTGTCCCTCTGCCTCGACGTGTTTGGCGGTGACTGCTTCTTCTACGGTTGCGGAGATGGTTGGTAAAGAGAGAGAGCTGTGTAAGCAAAGCTCCTCGGCGCTTAGTTGGCACGTTATGTGCTGTGCCACTAACCAGTGGCGCGAGAAAGGATGAAGGCGGAGGCGGAAGCAATCTCACGAGACTATGCATTGGAGCAGCTCTCTACTGAGTCCTTCCTCCGCCTTCCCTCCTCTTGAAGATCCGTCTCACGGCAGTCGCCACTGGCCAACCTGTCAGCGGCTGACAGAACTGCTAGCGACACCAGATTTATCTTCATCGACTCCAGAAACGCAAAGCGCGGGGCCCGTGAAGAAAGGCTGCTGCTGCTGCCTCATCAAGTGCGCAAGACACCCGCACCCCTTCTCAGGGTCGAAGCGTCATCAGCATTCCTTCACAATGATGTGCTACGAGCTTCTGCGATCAGCTGCCGATGCCGCTGTGAATTGCGCACCGTCCACCAGTGTACCGTCCCGTTGCGGAGGTACCGCTCGCTGATTAGCAGAGGCATGTAACGCCAGCCAGTGGGCGACATCGCAGCGTCGTCGGCAGGAGACATGGAGTAGGTTGTCAGCACCCCAGAGGCGATGGCCACCTCGAACTGCTCCTGTGGACCAAATATGAGGCGCGAGACGCCGGTCTGCGCGTCTGTGCGTCCTCGCCGGCTTCTCTCCCTCCCACTACGACAGTCCGGGTCCTCCTCGCTGTCGTCGTCGTCTTCGTCGCTATCGTCCTCGTCATAGTCCAGGTGCCACACACGACGTTGGCGCCGTAGCGGCGCACCGCCTTTGCGGTCGCCAGAGCGCTTTGCCGCCCTGCCGCGGCGGCCCGCACAGTGTTCGACACAAAGCTTAGGGGGCTGCAGGGCAAGGGCTGCCAACGTCCCGACCCGGAGCGCCGGCACTAAGGGGGCAGGGGCAGAAGCGTCACAGTGAAGCGGGGAGGACGGTGGCACTGCCGTTTCAGTATACGCTTCCTCGCGCTCCACCGTCGCGGTTAGCGACGTAGTAGTGCCCGAGCGGTCATGCCGTTGGGCACGCTTCGCTACTTCGGCTTCGAGGCGGTGACACAGGTAACGCATGACACGAGTCACAAGTTCCACGGGCACCCCTGCCTCCTCGGCGTAAAAGCCTTCGTCGGCACCATAAGCGGCGACGCGGGTGCACTCGCGGTACCACTGTGCTGCCCAGAGGGAGAGGCAAAGAGGCGGAGCTGGTGGCTGATCAGCTCCGTCGCCTTTCTCCTGCGCGACTGGCGCTACGGCGGTGGTAGCGGTAGACGTCGCACACGTCTTGTACACCATCGCCCACAACCGCATCGTTGCACAGGAATCAACGCTTGCGCGCTCCGCCAACGCATCTGATTCGCGCGAGCCCTTGGTCGAGGCGACAGACAATTCGACGGCGGAGTCCCACGCGCGACGAAGGCGTCGCAGAGCGACGCGGCTCGGCTCCTCTGCTACGAAGAAGGCAGTCTGAGAGGGGCCCGCGGCTACGTGCCCCCCTTCCCGACAGCCCTGAGATGTGCTCGTCACCAGCGAGGCTCCTACACAGGTGTAGCACAGAGCACACCACGCACTGAAGAGCGGACCATTACGACTGAGGGCGCTGAGCGCAGCCACGAAAGCCCTCTCTGATTGCCCGCGCTTAGCAAGGGGCACGTTGCGCCAGGGTGCAGGTGGGTCCACGGTGGGCAGCCGCCTGCCGCTTAAGCCACCAACACCGCCGCCAGTGGCAGCCACTGGCGGGAGAGAGGCAAATCCACTGTGGAAGAGTCGCTCCACTTCGTATGGTCCCAGGATATGCGGTACAGGCAGGGAACGTTCAGCAGGCACAGCTGCCATCGCGGACGGAGCAGGACTGCACTCTTCAGGTACGTCCCCAGCCAGCTCTACTGCCAGAGAGAAGAGGACCAACCACTGCCAGAGCAGTGGCCCGAGCGTTTCTTCCTGTGCGCAAGTCAGACGGCGCAGTTCTTCGTCTTCGATGCCGCCCTGACCATTGGTCGTAGATGTGCTGCGGTGCTGATATGGGGCGAGGGAGGCCGGTATGGCGGCCCCTGGACCACAACGGGCCTGTCGGGTAAGCAGGGTAATGAAATGGGTATAGAAGCACTGCAGCGGTGCAGGCACAGCGACAGCCTCAGGAGGGTGCCGCTGCGCCTCCGCCGAGGACGACGCGGGCGCCGCATCGGCTGTCGCCCCCGAGGCCTCGCGGCTGCTCATGGCGCCACTGGCCTAATGGTTGGCCAGTCCCTTTCTGTCCTTTCATGTGAGCGTTTGCGCGCCGCTCGGTGGATAGTCGTGGTGAGGGGAAGAGCGGCAGGAGGGGAGAGGGGTGTTCGGTGAAGAGAAGAGGATGGGGGACAGCCAGGCGGTGGGCGGCGCTCGAGCTCCTCGTCGCGCACGAGACTGGGAAGGGCCTGAGGGGCAAGGGAGGGGGCTACGGACACGCACAAAGATGCGCGTCCCGATCGAGAGAGCGAGAGGGGGCAAAAGTGAGCAGGTAGAACGGCTCTGCATTGCTGCTGTCATGCTGCGCGCCTGTCCTCTGCCTTGACGCATCCCTACACCCCTCCCCCCTCTTTCCCCACGCAGGGGCGAACATTACTGAATCTCCATGCGCCACGCTCCTCTTGCTCTTCTGCGGCTATTTGAAGGGAGCAGGGACAGCGACGCTTGCGTTCTTGCGCGCGTGCGTCCCTCCAGACACGCACGCTCTCTTCTCGCGGGCACACCACCTTATTAGCCACCATCTTCGACGTCCAGTCATGCACTCAAACGACGCCGGCACAGCCCACCACCACATCGGTGGTGACCGCCGCGCTGTAGCCTTCCGCTTGGGACGGCCAGTGCCCCTTGCCGGGCAACTGATGAGCTTCGCTTGGTACCGTGTCGCCGCTCGTTGGGGCCAGAAGAACGCGCAGCATGCGTCGCCCGTCGTTGATGGGACAGCTGTGGTGCCCATCGACCACACCGGCATCGTCCCACGTCCAGAATGGATCCGTAAGGCGTACCACGTCACGCTCCATGTCTCCGCTCAGCTGCTCCTCGTCATGGTGCGAGCTGTCCTCTCTGCCAAGCAGCGCTAAGGCACCCTTCGCCACTTTGTCGCGGCGGCCCCGAGAAGCACCGCTGCTGTGACCGGCTGGTTGCATCCTCTCCTCCAGCCAGCAGGGTTGGTGGCCGGCCCACACCGTCAGTGCCCACCGCGCAGTCCACTCCATGTTTGACTGTAGCGCCGTCAGTACGTCGGCGAGCCCCGATTCCACGGCAGGCGAGGGAGAAGTGGCTGCCTGAGGCGTCTGCAGCAGCCAGTCGAGTGGGTGGTGGCTGTGCAGCTGCGCGGACGTCATCCGCGCAACGTATGACACGGGCAGACAGCAGGCGTGCAGTGTGACGGTGTCCTGGCTTGGGCCTCGCGCGGTATTTGTGCATCGAGGTGCCACCGCCCACGGTGTGGGGCGCACTGCTGTTGCGTACGGGAGCACGAGACGCGCAGGAGGCGGCCGGTGCTGGTATGTGCCCTCGTCTGCCGTCACGCTCCTCCAGACGAGGTATGGTGAGGTGCGCCGCTCCGAGAAGACTTGTTGGACGACAAACTGCGGACTGCCGCGGCACTCTTCTGCGTCCGGCCCCTTCCGCTGCTCGATCGTTGCTGAGGTGCCATCCGACCTACTCACACCATCACCGCAGCTGCTGCAGTGGAACGTGACGAGGTCACCCCGCTGCACCGGCGCCGTCGGTGGCATGTCTTCAGCGACCACTCCAAAGCCCCCACCATCGTTTTCGCACAAGAGACGGTCGACGTCGACGCCCTCAGGCAGCCGCAGCCAGACTTGTTGTGGTGTGCTCATGAATGACCACATGGTCGGTTCAACGATGCAGTCCGAGCTGTCGGCGGGGTGCTGCGCGGTTGCTTGTTGTCGTGACTGCAGCTGAATGCTTTGCGGCTTCGCACCTGTTTCCCAGCGCGCTGCCCGCAGCGCCATCGCAGACGGGATGACAGCCGAGGCGTAGAGGGCGGACCCATCGCCGTTGTCGCGGCTCCCGCCGTTTACGTGAATGCGCGGCGTTGCGGTTGCGCAGCACTCACAATGGCTTCCACTCAGAATCGTGGCGACAGGGGAAGGGCGCTGCTGCCACAGAGGCGTTCCGCCGCGGCGGCAGTGCCGCTCCGATTCATCACTCGCCTCCATAGCTGAGAGGCACCGCCGATACTCGGCGACAAGACGCGCCTCGAGCGTCTGAGACTCGGAGAGAACGCGGCTGTAGAGGACTTGCAGCTCCTGGCGAGACTTGGCAGGCTCTGACGGCGCCAGCGACGAGATCACGGGAACCGGTGGCGCAGACGTTGTAGTTGGCGTAGCTACCACGTCCCTCTTCGCCACCTCGTCGCCGCCACGGCCCGCGCCGGCAGTGGACGCAGTTGCGGCGGCAGCGAGGAGCGCAGACGCTGCCCTATCCCCCCGTGCTGCTAGGGCATCACACACGGCGCAACGTGCGTCGACGGCGCGGCGCAGCAGCGTGCGGCCAAGTGGGCACGTGAGCTGCGTGTACAGTCGCAGCGCGACTGTGTGGTGCATGCGCAGCTGCCGAAGGGAGAGCAGCGCTGGCTGAAGCCGTGAGGGGGTGAGGGGGGACCAACTCGACGCCTCGTCACCTCGCAGGTTGTCGCTGTTGCCCACCGGTAGGTCATGCGGGCTGTACCGCACAAACGGCGGCGTGGTGTCCAGCCAGTCGCTCAGCTTGCGCATGAGCACAGACAGCAGGACAAGGCGGGCCACCGGCTCATACGGGTCGAACTCCAGTGCTGCCATCGCAGGCCGCAACACGCGATCCTGCGCTGCCTGGCACCGCACGTAGGCGGCGAGCCACTGATCCAACACGAAGCCTTCGTCATTGGCTGCCTGAGGCGCTATTGACAGCTGACGCACCTTCTCGGTCCACAGTCGGAACGCGAGCTGCGCAAGAGTGCGCGAGGCAGCGGCGGCAGGGCAAGTGGACTGCCGCAGGCGCTCCGCCACTCCCATGCGTGGTGTACTGCGGCTGCTGTCCGCTCCTTCAAGAAGGGAAGGGTCGTATAGCAGCTGGAGCAACGGCAGCGGTAGTGATTCAACGCAGTTGTCGGACACGAGGACTGTGAGGGAGTCCGGTGAAAGCCCCGCCTGCAGGAGGAAGCGCACACACGGCAAGTGTTGACGCCTGCACGCCAGGTCGAGGGCATTTCGGCCAAGACTGTCCACGAGGTGTAGGCCCCACACGGAGGAGGCTGCGCTGCCCAAGCTGCGGCCCGGGCCTGTAGAGACTGACTGGCCCGCCGTAACGCTCATGGATGCCACAGCGCAGTTCGCTGCTGCTTCATGTGCAGCCAAAGCTGCTCTGTGGCTGCGCCCATCTTCAGTCTTTTCGTCTCTCCAATGCGCAGCGCCTAGTCGGACGAAGTGTGCTGGAGCGGCGGCTCCGCCGGCAATCGCCTTCCTCATAGGCGCGCAGCCTGCAACCGTCGCTGCGCTGCCGCCGTCGAGCGAACGGCAGAGAAGGGTCAGCAAAGGTACGTCCCCGTGCTGCGAGAGCCAGTGAAGCACTGTGCCGGAGGTGCTTCTATTTCGGGTGCCCGTGGGGCAAATCCGCTCGCTCTTCTGGTCTCGGCAGGGCGATAGTGCTTGTGGTGTGCGTTCCGTCACGAGTGGCAGTTGCACGAGGTGGGCGAGGAGCGCACGTTGATTGCGAAGGCATCGCTCCGTCGCATCACCGCCGCCGGCGCCCTCACGGCAGGAATCGCGCGCTGCAGCCTCCTGAGTGGGTAGCACAACGTCCATGAACAACAGTGCACTGCGCCAGCGCGCCGCCGCATCCCTAAAAAATGCGTCTGCCGGGCTGGCGGTCTCAGAGGAAAGAGGGCAGGGGGTCAGCCACACCTCCGCACGCCACCAACTGACCCAGAGGGCCTCGAGCACTGCACGCCGACTCCATCCCGGGTGCTGCGCCGTGCGCTCAGCCCCTTCCCGCAACTCTCGATACGGCGGGCACGATGTGGCTGCGCAGAAAAAGGGCGGGTGGCACAGGCGCCACAGCGAGGCTCGGCAGCTGTTCCACAGTGCAATACGGCAGGCGGCTATCCACCCCACTTCGCACGAGTTCAGCTCGGCCTCGTCAGAGCCGTCTGCGGCTCCCCGCTGACGACCATGTCGGGCTCCTGTGCCTCCCTCTGCATCCTCTGCGTCGTGATAGGCGGCGGCGTAGCAGCGAAGATGCACCAGCGCCTCCACTGCGAGCTCATTGTCTAGTGCGGTGGCGTAGCACAGTGGACACCGCGCCGCGATGCCCATGCCCTCTCCTGAAGATGGAGCGTGAACGCGCCTTTCTGTGGTCGCAAAACCCCGCGCGAGCACATCAAGCGCTGCAAGAAGCGACGGCTGACGCCACAGCTGTGCAGCTGAGAGATGCCTTTCTAGCAGTGGCAGCAGGCGCTCAAGGGAGCTTCGACAGTGACTTGGCGACATATTGGCGGCGGCGGCCTTGCCGATCGTGTAGTGTGACCGCAGCGCAATAGAAAAGAGATCCGTCCCTGTGCCGCCGGCAGCTCCGTGCTGTACTGCTACATCGGCGAGGTGCTCGGCGGAGCTCAGCGATGAGTGCGTGCTCTCCCACCATGACGATCGCGATGACGTGTGGAGGTGAAGTGGGTGGCGCTCGGACGCGTCTCGGGAGCTGCTCACCACGTCTTCAGAGAATACCTCAGCGCGCCGCTGAGCCTCAAGGGAGCGACGACGTCTCCAACAGAGAGCGGCTGACAAGTACAAGATGAGTGCCCAGAAGACGTCAGCAGCGTCAATGTCACCAGCGCACGCAGACGACGGCGGCGCCGCTGGCGCAGCACTGATAGCCCTGAAAGCCGTTGACGACAGGATCACGTCCGCCCTGCGTGTTGCGCGGTAAAACTCCTTCACACAGGGGCTACTGTTCGCAAGTAGACGCTGAAAGCGCTGCCGCACTGCGGCGCAGACCATTTTCGCGTTGGTAATGGTCGGCGTTGCACAAGGCGAGGGGGTGCGCGGTTGTCTGCCGCAGCGCGATGCATCATTGGTGCGAACTGCTGTGGCATCGCCTGCCGCCACCCTTGTGGAGGCGAACCGACGCTCAGTTCTGTCGGATGCTCGTTCCTGCTCTGCACACCGCGCTGTAGCGGTGAATAGAAGATGCCGCAGCCGACTGCACTCCAGAAGTTCGCACAGCACGATCGCTGCGGTAGGCTCACCGGCTGTGCCTCCAGCGGACTCCCATGGAGCTGATACGAACCACTTTTTCACTTCTTCGAGGAGTGGCGCTGCGCTCGTGGGGAGGTCCGCAGTCTCGCTGGTCATGACGCGAAAGAGAGCGGCTATCGGTGTGTGCAAGACTGTCTATCTATGCTGAATGTATGCGCGCGTTCCCGTCTGTGTGCTGTTTAGTGCTATGGCAGCAGGTCCGCTTGGAGAGGAGGGGAGGGGGGAGGGCTGCAGGCTGATCCGAAAGCGAACAGAGGCTGCGAGGCGCGCCGCTAAGGCATCGCTGATGCGTGTCTTCGTCTGACGCTGAGAGAGGGCAGAGAGAGAGCGAGCGAGAGCATATCAGGAGGTAGGAGAGGAGTGCTGCTGTCTGTCTGGCTGGCTGGCTGTGCGTGTGTGTGGCGGTGGGGGACAGTGAGGCATGGCGGGTGGGAAAGGCGCGCGCCCTCCCGCTCCAGCACGGCAAAAAGACGAGGGGAAGGGATGAGGGCGTTTCATCCACACTGCCGCTGCGCTCGCACGCACCAGATGGCCACACTCCACAACTCTGCGAGCCTTTTCCCCTCCCCTTACCCCGTCGCCCGCTGCGAGTTCGCTATGTTATCGTCCCTGCCTCCCGGGAGCCCAGCGACTGCAATGGAAAGAGGGGCATGGGTGGGGTGGGGGTGGGGCTTGCCCGAGTGTGCGTGGGCCAGAGAGGGGGATGGGAGAGCGCCACGAATGACTTGAAGAAACGCAGAGAGAGAGAGCGGAACGGGGCTAGCGCCTCTGAAATCACAAAGAAGGGGCGGGCGGTACCAATGCGGGTGGCCCTCTACTTGGGCGCCATCACCCAATGTGGAGGCTTGTAAACTCAAGAGCTGTCAGACAGTTACACCCTCTCCTCCACCTTTTTTTTTCGTCGTGCGCTCTCCTCCCCGGGTATGCAACATTCGCCCAGCTCACGCGTCACAGCCACCAGACACACAGCGTAAGGGGAAAGCAAACGGTGTGAGACGCCCGTATGTGTACGTGTGTGTGTGCGTGTGCGCGGGCAGACAGGCAGCACACGCGTAAGCGCAACAGACACGCCAAGGCAGCAGTGCAGCGAAAGATACAGAGAAAGAGGACCACACGCCGCGAACAAGGCGGGAGGGGAGAGTTGAATAAGAGGACTGACACACACACACACACGTACACATGCACACTGAGGAGCTGAAGATGCGGGTGCACCCTCCGCATTCCTTCATGGGCCTCTCTGAGCCTTCTTCCTTTCACTCTTGCGTCTAAAACTGTATGCTTGTGTGACAGTGTGTGCATGTATGCGTCACTCCCAATGCCGCGGACATCTCATGTCTCCGGAGAAGTGCACCCGTTCCAGTGGTGTGCGTGGGCATCGGCGGCGGCCGCGTCTACCCCCTCGGCAGCAGCGCCCCGTGCCCTCGTAGGAGAGAAGGCCGCGCCAACGACTGGCACACATCGTACCACCGCACGTGTGCTGATAGCATCGCTACCGATTCTTTCCCCTCGTTCCTCATCGCCGTCCTCGCCGAAGTACTAAAAGGGCGTGCAGCGCTGCCTTAATGCCTGGAGCATCCCCGCCTCTGCAGCATCAGTTGCGCTAGCCGTGCTACTGAAGTCGTTGCTGTTTGGCGGCGCCATAGCCAACTCGACGCAGCAGTCGTCGGCGATCGCGGGTGCACAGGCGGCCTCGCTGGCGGTACTGATGCCTCCCCGCATGGTTGCGGCCACAGCAATGTTGTGTGTGATAGGGGCCATCTCCAGCGGCGATGAGACAGGGACGCTGCCGACGTCACCGCCGTTATCTTCCTCCGCAGTCCCCGCAGCGCTCAGCAGCTGCTTCACATAGTACAGCGGCAAGTCGAAGCAACGTTGCAGGGGGCTGCGGCACACTGGGCATTCGCGTAGACGCTTGGCGCAGAAACGGCAGCAGCAAACATGTCCGCACGGCGTCAGCGCCACGTCAATGTGACGGGCGCAGCAGATGACGCACCCCACCGCATCGTCAATGTCCCTCTCTTCCGTCTCTGCCAGCTCCCTCTTGAATTCGCGCGCCTCCGCGCGGCGCAGCAGGAGGCGCTTGCGGTAGCTCTCGATCACGCGGCGGTGCTCGAGGACCCAAGCGAGGTGGCGGCCCACGCCGGACATGATAATGCTACCGAGAAGCACCAGCACGCTCAAGCTGAAGCAGCCAATGATGACACTGCTCTTCGGCATTTCGTACCCTACAACGTCATCCGTGCAGTTACCGCACGAGGTGGCCCCATCACAGCAACGAATCGCGGACGAGGCAACACAGCACATCGGCTTCGCATCCGGACACGCCACGGACCGCATGATCTGGTAGGAGCAGAGGTGCGGTGTACGGTAGGCAACGTATGTCTGCCGCTCCAGTCGAGCATCGGCGTGTTGGACACCGCTGCTGCGACCGAGAACGACGAGCAGCGCTGTGAGGAGAAGTGTGGCACATGCCGTCATGACGGCGGTGGCGCTGTGCTGCGGATGCCCTTAGGATGTTGAGGGCGGCGTGTAGGAACGAAGTGGTGGGAGAGAGAACACTTGAGTGCGGGTGACAATGGTGATAGGGCGGCGGTGGTGCGTGCTGTGCGCGGCGTACAAAAAAGAAGCGCCACTAGCGGTGACAGAGACGGGGAAAGGCTAACGAAAAGGGAACGCAATGAGACAATTTCAGTCAGAGACGCCCCAAAGCGTGGGAAGAGGCGACAGAGGAGAGGCCCTCCGCACGCACGCACACACACACACACACGTGCGCGCTGGCTCTGCTCTCAAAGATTGGGTATGCGCTGTGGGCCCTCCTTCTCTCTCCCTCGCTCTTTCTTTCCTCGTTCCCTTCGAGGACACGTGAGTGATATATATGTGTGTATGTGTACCTCAGTGTTGACGCTGCGGAGAGAGAGCTCTGCAGTGGCAGCAACAGCAACAGCGAAGACAGCGAGAGGACTGCTCAGCCCATCGCTGCGAGAGAGACGGCAGATAGAGGACCACCCCAGAACAGGTGTGGAAGGAAAGGGTTAGGGGGGAGGCAGATGGCGTCATGGGGTGGAGAGAGAGAGTGCGGGTGAGTGTGAGAAGGTCACGTGGTGCAGTGATACCTCCTCCTCTCAAAGGCACCTTCCCAGTCGGGTGATGCCGAAGGGTGCACGGAGCGGCAGAATCGCCGTATCATTACCTCCCCCCCAAACACACACACACACACGCACGCACTCGTCATAGATATGCGCCCCGCTGTCCTTTTGCCGGCTTCTCCTTGTGTAACGCTCTCGTCACGGAGCGAGCCGCTCATCGCAGCGTCCGAGGTGGTATCGGCGTGCGCAGAAAGTTGGCATCAGGCATGCGTGTCGGCCGCCGCCGCCCCCCCCCCTTCCACACGCTGGACGCGTTCCGTGAGAGTGGGCATGAGAAGCGCCGCCGCCCTCCACATCCGTCATTCGGTTTAGCTTTTCGCAGTTTAAACACACACACACAGTTCTGAGGTGGTCTCGCTTACCGTTACAGAACAATACGTCTGCAGGCGATGGCGCACAGGTGCGGCCTCTCTCCGCGCGCGCGCGCACGCAGACACCTCCGTGCAGGTGCCGTTGAGAGTGGCCGCCATAGATGAAGCGCCGCCTCCGTTATTATCAGCAGTGCGGGCGTAGGGGGATCGAATAGAAGAGAGGAGGCGAGACCACACACACACACGCAAACGTACACAAAGCACCGTCCCCATAGAGGTACCTGCTAGTAGGGAGGGGGAGGTGGCTGGCGCCGCGTTCGAGAGCTCGCCCCCCTCCTCGCCCCTCCGCCCCCAGCGCTCTCTCCCCTGCCTACGCAAACATCGCATTCGCCGACGGGGCGCTGCGCTCCCGCGTCATCGTCCTCTCCACCTCAGCCTCGATCATGGCCATCGTCACGACCCGCTCCGCCACTGGTAAGAGCGCCGCGGTGCAGCAGACATTGAAAGCGATCGTGCGAATCAGCTTGGGTGAGATGCTCGTGGCGCTGAGGCGGCCATAGTTCACATCGCTGGCCCTTGGCACGCGGTCTGGGAAGGCCCTTCGCCACAACTGCTCGCGCAAGGGGCGACTGGGAAGAGCAAAGGTCAACTCTGCTTGGAAGATCATACACGACGAGCGCGAGTTGATGCTCGTCGTGGAGAAGAGGTGGCGACCACCACTCCCGTCGCGGCTCACCGTTGTTGCGATGACGATGACGGGCCGCGGATAGCGACGTGCGTGGTACTGAATGAGCTGAGAGAGCTGCAGGCTCTTGGAGGACTCGTTGAAGAGGACCTGAGCCTCGTCGAAAACGATGATGGCACCGAGACGGCGGCCTTCCTCAAACACGGCGTGCACCCGCATCTCCTCCCGAAGGAGGAGTTCCGCTACGTTGCAGAGGCGGATGGTGGCGCCGCACTCGTAAGCGATGGCCTCTGCCGCCAGCGACTTGCCCGTGCCACTCACGCCCTGGAAGAGGTACAACGTCCCGTGGTCGTCGTTGGCGTCCTCGCTGAAGCCCCACTCGGTGTACAAGGTGCCACGACTCTTGGCACTGCTTGCGATCCCCTCCAGCTTCTTTGCAAGATTCGGCTCAACGACCAGCTCGGCAAGAGTGCGTTTCGGGGTCAGGTAGAACGCGCTCATCCCCTCCGGCAGCTCCGCGGCGAGGAAGAAGCCGCGGAGCTGCAGTCGAGCGCCTTCGTCGAGGTCGCTCATTGTCAGCATGGGTGTGACCGACTTCTCGCGCGCCACCGCCCTGCTCATGGCGGCGAGGACGGCGTTGCGGATGAGCCCGCCAGAGAGCTCGTAGTTGAGCGCCAACTTCTCGAGGCACACGTCCTCCTTCACCGCGAGCTGCTTGGGGATGTGCGACTTCCAAATGCGCAGCCGCAGTTGGTGGTCCGGCGGCCGAAATTCCATCATGAGCGAAATGCGCCGGTTCATTGCCTCGTCGAAGTTCTGCGCGCGGTTCGTGGCGAGGACAATGAGACCGTCGTACCGCTCGAGCTCGGACAGGAGCGCCGTCACGGTGCTGTTGCTCGTGCGATCCTCGAAGAGAGACTCGCACTCGTCGAAGAATAAAATAGCGTCACTCAGCTTTGCCTCGCGAAAGAGAAAGCGGAGCGCGTCGGCCTCCGCCTTTGTCGAGGAGCGAAACTGCGACACACTGACTAGTAGAATCTTTTTGCCGAGGTGATGCGCAACGGCGTTGGCGAGCATCGTCTTACCGGTGCCGCTCGGGCCGTGGAAGAGCATGACAAGGCCTCCGCGCCCGGTACCGAGGCCGGCGCCAAAGCCGCTGCCCTTCTTGCACTGCTCGAACAGGCTGTAGTGCTCGATGGTGGACAGGACACGCTCCATCGTCGAGGTCGGCAGCACGACGTTAGACAGCTCCACCTCCGGGAAGTACAGCTGCGAGCCGGGCACCATTTCTGCCGTCTCGGCTGTGATGCCCATGACATCGTCCACAATCTTTCTATCGATGTCGACGAGGTAGTCCATTAGGTCCGTGTTGAAGCACGAGCGGCCGACGGAGTCGAGAGTGAGGGACAAGACACCGTGAGACACAAGCGGGGCGGACTGGTAGAAGGCACGTCGTGCCACCACACGCTCCTCCAGCGACTCGCACAAGACGAAGAGCACGTACCCCACAGTGATGAGCCGCTGTCCGTCACGCATAACATAGCGCCCATTTACCGCTACCAGCATGTCATGCGAAATAACGTTGCCCACCATGAACAGCATAATTTGCTTCTCCATCTCTGTCAGCTGCAGTCGCTGGGCGAGTTGCTCGATGCGCGGGGTGAATGTGCGGGCAGCGAGAGTGGCCTGCAGCCGTGACTCATGAACCGCGACCGCGACGCGCACTTTTCCCTTCAGCTCGCGTATCGACGCCTCCACCTTGGACTTGGGGGTGTAGGAGTCCTCTTCGTCCTTCATGTCGCCCTCCGCGTAGCGGATGCGAATCATATTGGCCAGGATTCGAAAGGCAGCGTCCATGTACTCGATGTCGGACTCGTAGGGCACCCCGCGCATGGAAGAGTCTGTGTTCGATGTGGCAGATGGCGTAGAAGACGTCGCCGCCGCTGCCCCTGCAGCGGTGCCGGTGCTGCGATAACGCTGAGCGAGGGGGTTGATATCGGCAAGGGCCAGTCGTACCTTCCGCGGTGCAGGTGCGGTTGCCGTGGTCTCGCCGCCGCCCTCGGGCCGTTGTGTGGCGTCCGACGCACAGGGCGGCAGCGGCATCAGGGGAGCTGCAGACGGCGTCACCACCGCCGGCTCTTCTTTGCCCCCCTCACCGTCTTCTGCCCCCTGCTGCTTCTCTGCCTCAGCGGTGCTTTTCGCAGCCGCAGCCGCTGCGGTACCGCCGCCGAGTCGTGCGGTAGCGTTGCCGGAGAGAGTATTGCTGAGGTGGTGCAGAACGGCTCGGTGGATCGCATCCGGAGCTTTGGAGCTCAGCCTGGTCGCGCCAATCTCATTCAACACATCGTCCAGCGCCTCCTGTGTCAGCGTCATGGCGCCCTCTGCCGTCGCGCCGTCGTCGTCCCCCTCTTCCTCCTCCTCCTCCTCGTCCATATCGCCCTCTTCGTCACCCTGCCTTGACGCGGGTGAAGCATAGCCGTTGCCGCCGACGCGCCCCTCTGTTCTCGGGGCCGGCGTAGCAACCGCGATGCTCAGTATCTCGGCGTGCCGTTCTTCGTTGAGCACCTCCAAGAGCGCGGTGCGCTCGAGCTTGATGAGCTGCTCTTCCGATAGCTGATCTCCGCTCAAGGCACCAATCGCCTCGATCGGGAGCGCGTACTTACACTCCATGAAGGTGGTGCGCATCTTGATGTCGGAGAAGATCAGCCCCTGCTTCCACAGCACACCGCTCTCTGAGAGAATGGATAGCAGCTCCTGTGGGGTGAGCTCGTTGTGGTACGCAATGCTCGCCGGCCGCAGCGGCTCTGTGATGCTGCTCGGCGCATAGCGGCCGCAGTGGCACACCAGCAGGTACTCGAACGTTCGGGTAGCCTTCGCGGAGAGATGCAGGCGCTCGCTGAGTCGCACCACACGTGGCAGCAGCGGCATTTTCTGAAGCCGCGCATCGATGAGAGCATCGACGAGCTGGACGATGCCGTCCATGCACGGCACGCATTGCTGGCGGAAGTCGAGACCGACAACTTCGATGCTGCGGAGGACTGCGGTGCTCAGGGCCATACCTGAGACGAGGTAGGCGTAGTGCTTGAGGTACACCAGCACGTCTTTGGCGGCGAGGTAATCAGAGTCGGACGCAAAGTTAGGGATGTGCGCCGCGCCGTACTCGCACAGTCGCTGCACCATGACGCTTGGCTGGTAGTCCAAACTGCTGGTGTCATCACCCTCGTCGACGGAGTCGTCGGCTGCCATCGACCTCGACCCGTTGTGCGCTACACTGTGACGATGCCGCTTGCGCCCTGCCGCCTTACCATCCGCCGCTCCCGCGACAGACGCTGGCGGCGTCGCCTGGCCCTCCCCAGGCGGCAGCACAACGCCCTCAAAGAAGGGGAACACGCGATGGGGAACGCTGACGAAGGTTAGCGTTGCCACCTGGGCCGCAACGTCCACGGTCACCGGCTTCGCCGACATAGTTGCCGTGCGACTACCGTTGCAGCTACCTTCGATGCCTCTTCTGGCGTCAGGAGTCTTCGCTTCAGCTGCCACAGCCGACGCTGCGTGGGCGCGGCGTGGCACCGTTGGCTGAGCGCAGAGGAGGAAAAATTCGACGTACAGTCGCAGAAGGCCCCAAAGGGTGCGCGGCGGCGCTGACGCAAAACGCCCCGTGTGGTAAAAAATTTGCGCACGGCGCGCTGCTGCGGTCAAGTCTGCCGGTGTCGCGTGCGCACGGACTGCGACACCGCATGCGTTTGTTCCGCCAGACGAAGGCGTAGGAAGGTACGAGGGCAGAGTTGGTTTTGTGTAACCTGTGGGTGCCGCAGCAGCACCCATGGCCGCTGTGCTCAGAGGTTCCGCAGGCACACCGACACCCGGCCTTGTCCCGGCCGTGCTGCGCTTCTTCTTTGGGGGCATCAGCGTAAAGCGATCTAGACAAGTCAGGAGTAGGTGCAGCAAATCTGTACGTGCACGATGGAGACGGAGGTGCGTGCGTGAGTGTGTGTGTGTGGAAAGTGAGAGGGTACGGGGGCGCGCCGCACTGGTTGGCGCCTGCTCACTCCCTACGGCCTGATGGCCTGTTGGCAGGGGAACGGTATGACGAAGCGCGGGCCTGCGATTAGGGCTGCAGCGTTGCGGCGGGGGCTCGTGGGGAAAGAGAGAGGCGACGTCCCTTGAACGCCTGTCTTGCGGACTTCAGCCTCTTCTATGCAACGATGGATGCTGCGTGAATCAGTTTTAGTGTATGCGGGCCTGCGTGCAAGAAGGGAGGCCAGGGGCGGTGGCGTGGAGCAGTCCCAAGTGAGGAGCAATGACAGGGAGTGCCGGCAGCTCTTCCTGCGCGGAGGTGAGTGTCCAGCGCTTTCTCTGCTCCAATTGCGCGTGGCTGTGCCGCTCGTGCCGTCAACAGCAGTGATAGAAAGGGCGTGCGGGAGAGGGAGAGGGAAAGCAGTTGTGTGCGTGTGCATGAGAAAGAGAGAGAGCGGAGAGAGTGCGCGACTGGCGCAGCAGGGCACGGACGCGGCGGCCCGTACTGTCCTCTCAGTGGAAGGGGTCCTTTTGTGAGGAGTCGTGACACTTTGGTCACATGTCGCTCGAGTGCCACTCTGGAGGAGAGCCACACCGATACCGGAAGGGAGAGAGGAGAGGGGGGAGGTGGCGTGGCTCCACACTTGCGCGTCTTCATCTCCGGCCCCCCTTACGCTATGCCTCTCTCTACGTCGCCAGACGCACGTGCCACTGCGCCTTACATCTCCTTTAGTAGCGGCACTCCTCCGCTGCATGGCCGGCAGTGCCACACCGCGCGCACCCCTTAATGGGAACCATTAACCCCTCATCGCCGTCTTCGTCGACGCATCGCTCCTTTCCCCCACACCTCTCCGCCGCATCGGCAACGGCCCTCGTCGCCCCTGTAGCCGCCCGCTGCGGCTCTTGCGGCAGCACACGAGTACGCGATGCCACAGGCGCGTGCGGCGAGCAGCTGCCCGCTTTTGGCACTGGCAGGTCCGCGGCATCCGCACCGATGTAGAGCGAGGTGCTCAGGGGTGCCGTTGGGCACGTGTAGGTGCGCGCGAGCGACACCACACCAAGGCACCGAATCAGCTGCACAAACGACACCTGCTGGTCGTAGCTCATCTCTGCCCAGCGGATCGGCAAGGAGGGGTATGGCGCAGGAGCGCTAAGTTCGTCCCCTCTCACTGCCGCTTCCTGCCTCTCCTTCCGGACCTTCGCGCACCGGCGCAGGTACACCAGCAGCACTCCCATGTACTCGCTCTGAAGCAGACGAAAGGGGCTGCTGCAGAGCGCATCGACCGCTGCCGCAGCGCTCTCACCGCACTGACACTGAGCGCGCACCGCGTCCTCCTCTGCTGCCGTGATCCGTGCGGCATACTCGAGCCGCCAAACGCGCGTCGAGGCGTCATAGGAGATGCGGGTGGGACGCGGCAGCGACGCCGGGTGGCCCGCCTCCTCCGTCTTCACCGTCTCAGCCCTTTCCCTCTCGGCTTGTGGCGTTGCAGCAGCGCCCTGAGGTGCAGCCCAGTGGTCAAGAAAGACGTGAAGCACGGGCTCGACAACGCGAGTGTAATGGCTCAGAAGATGACGCTCCTCCATCACTTCCCCTGCAGCAGTGTGGGCCACGATCACGTCGCCCACCGTCTGTGGCCGCCGCTTCGCTGCGCCGCCGTCCTCGTCACCCGCACCGAATGGCCAGCAAAAGAAGACGAAGAGTGAAAGGCAGTGGGTGAGAGCCAACGCCACAGTCATCTCGTAACGCCGACCACGGATCGACACCTGCACACGATGATCGTCGGCAACGGTCGGCGGGACGGGAAGAATTGGACTCTCGCCTGACGACTGGGCAGAGTTTCTCAACGGGCACCCGTCGCCGTCACGTGACACAGTGCCAAGCAAGGGAAGCAGCTCCGGCACAATGTCCGCCACGCACAGCGGCTCAGATGGCAGAGATGGAGCCACCGAGGGGCCGCTCTGTCTCTGTGGTACAACGGACATGGGGTGGGGGGAAGGTGTGAATGGATCGGCTCTGAGGGAGATGATATGAGGGAGGCGCTCACGTGGAGGAGAGCGGACGTGCGCCCAACGAGTGCCTCTCACAGATGTGTGCCTGGCACAGCGGATGAGGGAAAGAGGAAAGGGAGGGGGGAGAGGGCGGTGAGCGTCACGCGGTCTTTGAGGGAGAGCAGAACGTCTTCAGTCCACTCGGCATGAGAGCCGTCGTGCGGATGGTGGAGGCAGGCGAGCAACGAGGAGAACGATGGAGGCGGCACAGCCGTGCATCCGATGACGGTGTTCACTCCTACACAGAGAGCGGCCGCCATCTGCAAGGCACACTCAGATTTGACTTCACTGCCTCGAGAGGACGGCCCGCCAGGCACCCCCTCCTCCCCTCCCTCAGCAGCACCACCGCCACGACTACGAGCCGCGCGCAGCCACCTTCTCTCCAGAGAAAACACAACAACAACAATCGAATAGCCTCGCCTGTACAGCGCACCCCTTGTGAGACGAATGCAATGCACATGGCACTTCGAGAGCCCCGGCTGCCCTGCGCCTTGCCCATGGCGTACGCCTGCGTCTGTGTCTCTGTCAGCGACATGCTCGCTGTTTTTCTGCCGCTCCGTTACGTCTCTCCGCACCTCGGCCATTGGAAGAGGCAAATACGACACACACACACACGGCCCTCGTCAAACGTTTCCACCTGCTGACCACTACCGGGTCGTGCGTCTCCCTCCTCAGTCCAGCGCGCAAGATACGTATGCGTCTCGCACCCCCTCTGTGTGTAGGCGCTGTCACTCGGCGTCTAATCGTGTCTCCTGCGCCTGCGCTACCCGCTCTCGCTTCGTTAGCTCTCTCAGGAAATGGATCTTGCTGTGGTACGTAAGACAAGCGGCTCGGGAGCGGGCCGTGCAAGGAGTGTCCATGATCTCGATAGAGTCAGCTGACGTGTCAAGCAGCGCCGCCTCACTCGCCTGCGGCTGCAGTGTGGGGTCGCCTGCTTCCGCGTGCACGAGCATGCGATAGAGCGCGAGTGGATCCTCGTCATCCGCGTCCAGCTGCCGCTCCACATCCTCAGCCGAGTTATCCACCGTGGTCACTGCATGTGAGGGCGCTGCACAAGCCATAGCAGCCATGCCCACCGCGCGAAGAGTATCCCCGCTGCCAAAGCACACACACAAGTCCTGCGCACGCGTCAGCGCCACGTTGAGGCGATGCCGGTCCGCCAGAAACCCAAGCCCGTAGCGACCGAGGCCCCGATTCGCACTACGCTCCTCCACGGAGGCACCATCGCCATCATCGCTGCTGAGCCCTTTCTCCCTCTCCTCTGTACGCCGCACCAGCCGCTGCAGCTGCACCGCGCTCAGCGTCCGCACGCAGCTTAGGATGATGATGCGCTTCTCCTTCCCCTGGAAGCTGTCCACTGTCGCCACCTGCACACCACTGCGGCGCTCCTCGTGCGTCAGAATTGACAGAATCGCGTCCCTCTGCGCGGTGTAGAAAGTAATGATGCCAACGTCCGCTGCCGCCTCCCGTGCCGTCATCTGGAGGAACGCGCGAAGCTGCCGCATGCAGTCTACCACAGCGGCGGCCTCTTGGCGGTTGAGCAGCGACCGGCCGCGCCGCCGCTCCATCGGCGAGTCACGCACGTCCACAAACACAAAGCGCGGGCGCTGGCCGAGCTTCTGCGCGATGGTTGTCGTCGAGGCCGCCTGGTCGCTTGGTGCACGCGACCGCGCAAGCACACTTCGGTCGGTGAGCAGCTTCGAGTCGTAGAAGTACTCGTTGGGAAAGGCGACGATGTCGGGATGCATGCGGTACTGCCTGCGCAGCAGGTAGGAGGGGTGCCCGCAGGCGAGCAGGCGCACCAGTAGACTGCGCCGCAGACCGCAGCGGCTCGCTTCCCATGACAGCACCGTGGGCTGCAGCTGCCGAGAGTCGCCAACGAGCACGCTCTTGCGTTTGGCTAGGACGACCGCCTGCAGCACGGCCGGTTCCGTTCCCTGCGACGCCTCGTCCACGATGACTACATCAAAGGTGAGCCCCGGCACTTGGCGGGTCACGTGGTGCAGTGAGCCGAGGGTAGAGAAGACGACGGTGGCAGACTCCAGTGCGTGTGCGCGAGCCGCGCTGCGCACGGACGCGCTCGCACCAGCTGCCCCGCTGCCGCCCCGAAGAGTCCCTGCAGTGGCGCAAGAGCCGCTCAGATGCACCTCAACAACGTCGTCGAGGAAGACGGGCTGCGGAAGCCGCAGCACTTCCGCGTCCACTCGGTCTCGCACGCCGACGCGCAGCACTCCATCCGCAACAAGCGCAAACGCAGGGCACTCATCACCCCCGGGCGCGGCTCCCCGCAGCTGCTCGCGCAGCCGCACCACGCGCAGAAGCGCCTCATCCACTGCACAGTTTGATGGCGCGCACACCAAGACGCGCCGCGCGGCGCCCCGCGCACGGCTCAGGTGGTGGAGCAGGTTCAATGTCAGCGAGGCGACGGTCTGCGTCTTGCCAGTGCCTGGCGGCCCCTCGATCACGAGCACCTCCGGTGAGCGCGGAACAGGGGCCCGCGTGCACTGTGCGACCACCTCGTCATCCCAGCCGGGACATGCGGCGTACAGCACGGCTGAGATGGCGCGGGCCTGCCAGTCGTTGAGTTGCTGTTGGAGTAGTAGGCGCGCACGCAGCTGGCCAATCAGCGGCCGAGCTCGAGATGGGTCGGGGGCGGAGAGGAGGGAGTCGGCCCAGCGATAGAAGGCCACGCCAACAGGTGCTGTGCTGCGCGGGTCGTAGAGGGTGGCGGCAAAGCGCGTATGGTCGACCTTGTGGAGCGCCTCCAACTCCATCAAAGCGGCGTTGAGAGAGGCGAGCTTTGTAATGTAAAACGTTGGAGAAGAGGCGACGTCGTATGCCATGCGAAATACATGGAGAAAGCGAAGTGGGAGAGGCCCGTGAGCGCCAGACGACTGCTCCACCACCGATGACGCAGCGCAGAGCGTTGCCGTGCGCCCACCCGGTGACAGCGAATACACGTGGCACACCTGTGCAGCGCAGCCCAGAACGCGCCAAGTGGGTGGCAAAGTATTGACC
Organism: Leishmania martiniquensis; assembly: GCF_017916325.1. Lineage (NCBI taxonomy): Eukaryota > Euglenozoa > Kinetoplastea > Trypanosomatida > Trypanosomatidae > Leishmania > Leishmania martiniquensis. Next base: position 488,478 of record NC_090144.1, read on the forward strand.
ATCTCTTCCATACGACGCTGCAGTTCGATACTGGGGAAGTCGGAGAGCGGCCTTCGCAGCTCGCGCTCCACCCACGTGGCCAGAATTGTTTGCAGGGGCAGCAGCACCGCGACCGCATCGCCCTCTGAGAGGGTGGCGGAGAGCCCCTGCTGCGTCGCGGCAACCACCGCCCCATCAATGGGCTTCGTGCAGATGCCATGTGAGGCTGAAGGAAACTGCGCGCCGGAGGCATACGGCTGAGCGTCTTGTCTCGGTCGTTGCAGACACACAGCAACGGTGGGATCGGCGCAGGTCCGCACATCAAAATACACCGTGAACGAATTCGGCATGACCGCGCCGTTGGGCCTACTCGGCGCCGCGCAGCTGCTCTGCACCGCTATGCACAGCGGCGGGATGCCCAGATGCAGTGGTAGCAGGCTGCTACAGGCGCACTTCACTGCAGGCGGCGGCGGCGCCCCCCCGCCTTTCACCACCTGTGCCCGCGCGGCTGCTTCACAGCAGCGATGCGTGAAGAGAGCGCCGCCCCCATCCTTTCCTCTGCGCAGAGCATCCAGAAAGTCTTCGTAGCTGCGAAGGATGGTGCAGCGCAGCTCTAACGCAATGTGCGGGGCGAAGCGCAGAGCGTACTCGCTCGCGGCGTCGCCAAACGGCATCGAGGCAGACGTGCTCAGCGACGCACCGCTAGCGGGAGCGGCGACCCCGTCAGAGGAGACGCGGGACAGCACATCGGACGCAGACACAAACACTTCCGGTAGCACAGGGACTTCGGGCGCCATGCACTGTGACGAAGGGCCAACAATGTCATGAACGAGCGGTGGCTGCAGGTGAAGCAGATTTGTGCTGATGGCCACTCGGCGCAGACGGTCTTGCAGCTGGCGCAGCTGTTCGGCATGATGGACACGGTGCGTGTTTCGGGCATTGAGCTCTTGCAGTTTGTGCTGCAGCTGCGTAGGGGCCGCCCGCGCGGTGGTGGATGCCGCTGCCAACTGGGACGTCTTCGGCACCTTGGCAGGCGGCATCAGCACAGATGCGGGTGAAGGTGGTGCGACTGCGCGTGGCGAAGGAGGACGTGCCGGGTGGCCCAGCGACTGCACCGCAGACGAAGCCACCATCACGTCCTCCGCGTCACTGTCCACGCTTATCGCCATCACCGCAGGCAAGCCCTTGTCGGCCAGGCAAAGCGGTGCGCTCTCAAAGCCGCGGGTGTCTGCCCCACTGACGGGCGGAGAGTGGTCCCGTTTCACCTCCACGTGCGCGAGGGGTCGATCTGGGAAGAGCGGCTGCTGCCGTAGATTACGGCCTGCCGTCGAAGCGGCAGAGTTGCCGTGGCCACCGTGGTGGGCTTCTGCGATGGCTGAGTTACTCATCGAGAGAGCAACCTTATCGCCGCTACAGCCACCTCGAGACACCTCCACCGCCGCGGTTGACCGCGTAGCGGTCCGCTGCTGGTCCAACTCTACCGCCCGCTTTGCTTTATTCACGTGCCGCAAGCGCCTTGCCGCGACGGCCGCCTGCGTTGCCTCCACTTCCTCTTGTTGCAGCGTGGCCTCCTCCAGTTCGAATTGGCGGAAGCGGCGCTCTTGCGCTGCCAGGGACTCGTTTATGGTCTGCATCGCCTGCTCTATACCGCGGCGCAGCCACAGGACGCCATCCTGGGCCAGGCGCTGCCGCACATCGGGGCTTTGTGAGCACAGCTGCACCAGCAGCGGCTGAACGTCCTGCACAAATCGCGCATCACGTGCAGCGGCAGCCGGCGGCAGGGCGTTGCTGATACGGAGCAGTACACTGGCGAGGCTATCCCGCGGGTACTGCTCCGCCTTCCGCAGCACCTCGGTCAAGAGCCGCTGGACAACACTGTGGCGGTGCTGCGCCGCCTCCGCCAAAGTGTCGCTCCGCCGTTGCCGCCCACCCTTTTTCTCGATAGCGCAGCACTGGCCCTCCTCGGCTGCCTCATCGACGGCCAGATGGGTATTGCCCGCCACACGCGTAGCTGCCGCGATGGGGGCCAGCATGGGAGCAGTGGGAAGAGAGAGAATAACGTCCTCGGCGAGCGCACGGCGCTGCCCCACGTCCAGCGTCGCCACATCCGCCAGCAACGCCGCCATCCACCACCCGCACTGCACCTCCCATTCGCTCATCTGGTTCCAGCGGCACTCGCACAAGAGCGTCAACCATCGCTGTCCCTGTGCGCGGGCGATGTTCGTGACGACAGCGTCGTCCATATCCCACGTCGCACCACCGCCGCTAGCGGCACCGGCGGCGAATGCGGCCGTGTGGAGAAGCGGTGGGTCGAGGCGCAGCTCCGGCTGCTGCACCACAACGCGTCGCCACACCCACTCAGCTGCCTCAGTTGACAGCGTGCGGGCAACGGAGCTCGTGATGCCGACGCAGAACACGGCCCTGAGCCGCTCAGCGAGCTTGCCAGCTTCTGCATCTTCGGCAGCGACCACACGTAGGGCAAAGAGAAGGCGTAAAAGCGATTTCTCCTGAGTCAACACCCGAGACGCTGCGGCAGCAGCGGCAGCCTCAGGTGACGCGGAGGGAAGCCCAAGCCACACGCGCTTCAGCAGTGCGTGTTGCTCTTGAAACGTCTCGGCCATGGTTCGCATGCAGCGCTGCACCACCCACTGAAAAGGCGGCGGTGCGCGCGACATCGCCTTTGCTGGCGACATGAAGAGCCATTGAGGGCAGGGGGTCGCGTCTTCTTCCGCCAGAACTGTTAGCGCGCCACAGAGACGTGCCAGAACCTCTGAAAGGGAAAGTGGGTCACCGCTGATGTTGCCTGCGTGGCTGCCGCAGTGAGCTGGAGAGGCAGCGCCGCTCTTGCACACTTGCACCATGAGGGTTGGCAACGTGAGCCATACACGTTGAAGGCACACCGTGGGGACACGAACCTCGTCGACCGGCGCGGCCCCACCTCTCTCCTGAGCCACAGCGCCAGCCGCAAAGGCGCGTGCATCCACGTGGAAGAGAAGACGATGCAGGCGTAACGCGTGTGCGCTACGTGTGTGCACGATGCCGCCAATAGTTAGCGTCAGCAGTTGCGACTCGTGCGCTGCCAGTGTGTCGTGCACGTAAGTGGTGCACAGGAGGCGTGGCAGCGCTGTAGCGAGGCTGCCGAGCAGCATAGAGAGGCCATAAACGGCCTTGTCGAGCACCAAGATGGGGCTCTCCGCACCGTCCGTCGCGGCTGTCAGGTCCTCGGCATTGGGTTTCGCCTTCGCAGCCGCCATCGCCTTTGCCCACTGAAACTGTTGCGCCGCATTCTTCAACAGTGGTCTCAGCAACCAGCCTGCGCCTTTGCCCGGAACCCACACCAGCGCTCCTGCGCCGACATCGTCCTGTCCACTCTCCTTCGTGGTGCCGCCGCCTTGGTATCCAGGAGCAACTGCAACGGCGGGGTCCATGGGAGATGGCGCAGGCGCGCCGGGGCGGTCAGCCCGCAGTGGTGCCGCAGCCCGCGGCGTCGGCGGATCTAACGCTGCCGCGAATCTCCAGAGCCACTCTAGCCGTCCTCTGCGCCACGCTTCTTCCTCCTTGCTCCCCGCAAGACCGCTGGCGTTGTCCAGGAGACAGTGGACGAGTACCTTAGCCAGCGTCTTCCGTATGTCGATCGCGGTTACGGCGTTCGCCCGTGGCATGCGCGGATTACATGAAAGCAATGTGTTTAACGGAGTGAGCAGCTGCGTCATGGCTGCCTGTGACGCGTCCGGGTGATCCGCGCGCGCGGAGGAGCTCAGCGGATGCCGGTGCGTTTGATCGCGCCACACCTCAAGCAGTGCACGATGAATGCCTTGGTGAAAGCCCTGCAGTGCGTAGAGGATGAAGCTACCTCCGAGCAGCAGAGCGGTTGCACGGCACTTGCCCAGTAAGGTAGGCGACGGTGTGGCGGAGGCGTGGTCAGCTGCTGCGGTCGATGTCGTCGGCAGGACCTCCACCGCCTTCCCAAAGTGTGTGTCCCACGCGGTGAGCACTGTAAGAAGGTGGAGGATACCGTCGGCGACCGTTCGCACGCGGTCCTCCATCACATACGGTTCCGCCTCCCCCTGCCGCGCAGCGGGCGTGCCTCCGGTCGGCGAAGGAGATGCGCGGCCCCCGATGAACGACACCTGCGCCGGCAGCACCGCTACGTGCTTGAGGGTGCACAGCAGCCGCAGCGCGAAGGCTATGAGAATCGTAAGGGCACTCCCTCCGCCGTCGCCGTCGCTGCTCGACCGGATCGACGCCAACGATTTCTGTTGCGGCGCGGCGCCCGTCATCAAGCGCAGCAGCACATCACGTGCCCAAACGCGAACGACACGCAGAGGATGAAACAAAAGTAGCACCAGCGTTCCGCGGTAGCCCACTATCGGCTCGTGCGCTCGTCCGCCCTCGGGCAACTCTGCGAGACCGGTAGGCGGCAGTGTCCACGGTAGTGGCGCCGTTAGATCATGCGCATCGGCCTGTGCTGTGGCGCTGCTATCGATTACTGTTCCCGCCTTCGGCTCGCCGCTGAGCTGCCTCACCCAGTCAGCACCGCACACCGCAAGTAAACCATGCTGGTAGGCGTTCGAGAGGAGAGCTGCGGAGGGCAACCGCGGTGCTGAACCAGCGGCGTGCGACAGTCCCGAGGCGAGCCACTTGCTGTGGCGCAGCAGTTGCGCAGCCACGTCCAGTAGCTGCGAAGGGCGTGTAGGAGCACCCTCGACTATTGGATGGAGCTCCGGCATACTGACCGAGCTCATCGGCGAGCCCGACTCGACCGCTTCTTCCGGGGTCGGGGACAGCACAGAGGTTTGCTGCTGCGGCATGGACGGAGCTGATACTGCGGTCGGGAGACTCACCAGCATTGCGTTCAGTATAGCCACTGACTGAGCTGGAGGCGACGCGCGTGCGGAGTCTGCTGCACTCATGGAGAGCGTCGCTGCCAATGTTGCTGCGTCATTCAACGCTGCCTCTGCCCCGCTCTTGATGTCACAGCGCAAGATCACCATCCACTGGGTCACGTACTGCAGCACGGCTGCTGTCCACACCTCCCGCGAGTGCTTGTCGGCGCCGCACGCCGGAGCCGCGCTGTTCGGCTGTGGCGGGAGAGGCGGGGAAGCGTGCACATCCACAGCTGGAGGGACCCACTGCGGCCAGCTGCTTGGGCTGCAAGTACTCTTCACATACGAGCCGTACGCGCTCATAAGCACCTCCGCCGCAACACCTTGTCGCGGTTGTGCTGAGGAGACGAGGATCCCGGGAGAGAGGTGGTGCGTACGCCTGCCTCCACTCGTGCCTATAAAACCTTGGAGCAGATGGCGAGGAGAGAGACAGGACGGAGAGGAGGGGTGACGAGGGTTGTGTGTGTTGGTGGTGGTGACGAAATGGGGGGGGTGGCGGGACGTAAACGCAGAGTTGGACAGCCGGTGCTCCTTCATCTCGCGGGCGTGCGCACGCGGATGGGGGGAGCGGAAGTTACGCCAAGAGCACTCTTGGTGAGCAGCGCCGCATGCCGGCACACACACACACACACGTGTACAGAAACACGTTTGCATTTACCCTTAGCACCACGGGCCTTTCCAGTGGTGGCGGCCCGCACACATTCGCAGGCAACAGTGAACAACGAACCTTAGCCACTCGAGGGATGGTGGTGGTGGTGGTAAGCGCACCGCCCATTGAGGGATGCCCCTACCCCTCATCACAACTGCCGAAGGGAGGCGGCGTCGCATGCGTCAGCGATTTGGAGCGGGAAGGAGGCCGATGGAGAGAGGCATAAGTGCACACGCGTTTCGACGGCACGTCTCAGGCACAGCGACAAAAAAAAGAGAGCTCCGATTGACTGTGTGCCTTTACCGGCAGCAGCATACGGACAGCCGTGCGCAGGGCCTCTTTGCTCGCCAGCCGCTCCACACCTTAAACGGTACTGCGTGGCTTCGTTAGTGCCCTTTCGTCGACCTCTTCGCTAACGGCGCTCGCCATCAGCTCTGTCTTCCCCACCTGCTTTGCCATCACGAGACTTTCCAAGCACACGCACAAGTCCGGCGCTCGCACCAGCTGCCCCGCTGCCGCCCCGAAGAGTCTCTGCAGTGGCGCAAGAGCCGCTCAGATGCACCTCAACAACGTCGTCGAGGAAGACGGACTGCGGAAGCCGCAGCACTTCCGCGTCCACTCGGTCTCGCACGCCGACGCGCAGCACTCCGTCCGCAACAAGCGCAGAGGAGGCTGCTAAAGGGATAGCTGTGAAAGCAGTCTGCTGGTAGACGCATCGCTGCAGTGAGAAGATGGTATGCGCCGCCGCCGTCGATGCTCAGTGCAGCATCTTATCCACGGCTCGAGCGTGGATGCGGAAGGCCGGGGTAATCCAGGCGCCGCAGGAGCACTGCGCCCCTGTCCAAGACTGTGTTCCAAGCTTCGTGCGGCAGCGAGGGTTGCGGCAATAAATGGTGTCGGGCGCCACTGCGGCACCGCACGAGTACGCCTCGCGAATATCCTTCGCCACCCACGGAGTCTGGTCAGGGTCGAGGAAAAGACTGGTGCACAGCTCCGTTGCAGAGCGCGTTCCCGACCGCACCTCGCCGAGCGCGCCGTCGTCGTGTGAGGCGCCCCCGCGTCGAAACTTGAAGGCCTTGTTCGCCCCCTCCTTTGGGTCGTGCGGCAACACCTCTGCAGCGTCAAAAAGGTGCGTGCGACAGTGCCGGCATGCGTAGTAGTGATGCCCGCGATCGCTGGGGCCAAGCGCATGAGTGCCTGGGAGCACAGAGGCTGTAGCTGCGTTGCCAGTGCTGGACGACTCGGCCGTGGACGCGCGATTCTCTGGCTCCATGATGCCTCTGTTTCCGCTCGCCGGCGACGTAATGCGGTGGGTGACGGAGCGATCAACGAAGAGGAGGAGGAAAGAGGATGATGACGGTGCGAGGACACCTTTCCGCTGTCGCGCAGCACCTTCTTGGACTTAAATGACCTCTCCCCCTCGTGACGAGGTGTAAAGGCGGTCTGATCTCCCCAGCGGCGCTTGAGTGTGAGGCCTGGTGTACGCAGACGTACCATACACGCTTGCACCGGCGTGTGAGCGGAGGCGAGAGGGGCGAGCGAGGAGAGAGTGGCGTGCGGGTGTGTTGGGGGAGGGAGAGCAGTGCACTCACCCCAATGCTTGGCAGTCGCGCGCGTGCCCCGATGCTACCATCGGGTGAAGAGTCAGCGAGCTATGCGGCGGGGTGTGTGCAGGTTTCTGACGAGGGGTCATTTCTTCAAACGTCCCACACACTGCAGCGCATTTAGCCGCCCCCGACAACGGCCACCGCTGTCAGAGATACAGGAGAGATATGCGTCCATCGTGCCTGGGAGAAGAGGGGCCAGCTGTATTTGTGCGTGTGTGTGTGAAGGGCAGCGCTGCCAACTGCGCGGGAAGGTATCGCCAGCGGTCGACCAGCGCGGGACAACATCCACGTGGGCGCCGGGAAGGCCGATGCGCGAAGGACGAGGACGGATAAGTGGATGGAGAGCCGAATGCGTGTATACGGTAGCACCCCTGTGCTTCCCCAACTTTGCCGATCCGCCGGCGTTCCCCAAGCGCGTTGAGGCCCGTCGCGGCGCTCCCTTTCCTTCCTTCACCTTTGCAGCAGCGCCGGCTGCTGCGGTTTCGTGTCCGCCTCCACCTCGCGCCTCCCCCACTCCGGCCCAGAGGGTGCGCGCACACGCGTACGCACGTGCCCGCATGCAGCCGCCCCCTCCCCTTCCCCGCCATCGCTGTGCTCCGCCGTGTTACTGTCTCTGCTTCTCCTCGATCGTCTCAACGAACCGGAGGAATTCTTGCGTGATGTGCGTCACTTGCGCCACAAGTTTGAGCTGATCGCGCGAGATGCGAAGCGATCCCGGCGCGGTCACAGATGCACCTCGCCGGCCCGCAGCGCTGTCCGGGGCCGATGAGGGGGTTGCGGTGGTGCAGCACAGCGCGGCGAGCTGCGGCCACTGCACGAGAAAGCGCACAAGGTATAGGTAGTGAAGGTCGTCCGCAATGGAGCCACACACGGCGGCAGGCGAAGAGGCCGTTCCGTTTGGACCGCGGCAGCGGTCCAGCGCGCGCAGCGCAGACCACTCGTGGAGCTCTGCGGACTCGTTTTCGTAAAGCAGGAGGTGCGCCGCGGTGCTCCGGTACACCTCCGCCACCACCGCGAGCACAGATAGGTACAGCTGCTCCTCTCTCGCAGAGTAAGCGAACGCATCAGCAAAGTCGCTGCCACTGCGCTGCGAGGCAAAGAACTGAACGACAGACTCGCGCAGGAGCTTCAGGACGTGACCTGCACTGCAGGAGGCGTCTATGTACACCGCCGTCGACGCCGCCGCCGCCTCTACGCCGCCCGCAGCAGCTGAGGGATCGGGGGAGGCTTGGGCGTCACCGGATGACACCGCGGGCGGGTACAGCTCGTCGCGCGACACGGACGCTCCGACTCGCCGCAGCGGCAGCCGAGCGTGGCGCACGTGATCCAGGGTTAGTCGTCGGCGCAGAAGCGGCGGAATCGCCAAGCTCGGCTGAAGAGGAGTGGGGCAGACTTGCGGTGTTGTCTCCGCTACCACCTGCACCGAAGGCGCTGGGGCGGGAGCGCGAAGACGCCCACCAGAGGCGGTGACGCGCTCATCCGCGCGCTCGCGCTTGCGTGAGCCGGCCGTTACCAGACTGCCGTCGACACTGTCACTGACCGCAGTGGCCTTTTCAGCTGCAGCGGTGGCCTCTGTGTGTCTGGCACGGTTGATACCGTTACTGTCCGCCACATTGCTCGAAGTCGCTGACGAAGCGGAGGCCGAGGCGGCGCCTTTGCTTTGGTACACGTCTGCACCCATCGTGGTGCCGCGCAGAAAGGCGGCATGGCGCAAGACGAAGTCGTCCACGCGGCGGTGCGCAAAGGCCTGGAAAGAGAGTGCGAGGGTAACCCACGACTCCACCTTCGCGTTAAAAGTGATGCAGTTACGCACGAGCAGCTCGATGTCATCACGGAGTCTCAGGAACGACGTAGCAACTGTGTCACCGTAGACGGGGGTGGAGCCGGTCGTGTAGTACCCCTCCTTCGCGCGCTGGCACATGAGGATGAGGTGCATGGGGTTTGGGCACATCTGCTGATAGCTGTCGCGCAGGTCAGGATACGCCTCTGCCACGTCCACGGAAAAGGCGCCGCCGTCTTCGCGGCGATTGAGCGAATCCACCAGCTGTACCATTTCTCGGGCACTGGGGACCGCTGCCGCTGGCGCCTTGGACGCCGCTGATGCGCCACCACCGCCCTTCTTCGATGCCGCAGCATCTGATGGCGATCGCTCTTGCGGCGCGCTCCAGCTCGGCAAGCGCAGCCGCGACGCGCGGCGCCCGCCGTTGTGCGCCACGACGAAGGCATCAATCTGATCAAGCGCGTAGCGCTCGAACTTTGTCGCCGTCTCCGCGTACGCGCTCGTGGGGCCGTTGTACGTGACGCAGTTCGATGCCATCAGAGCAATATCGGCTCTTAGCCCCTCCAGCCGCACGTCGTAACTGTAGTCGCCTTCCAGTGCCTTCTGCGTGGCGGTTGCGAGATCGCAGCGTTGCGGGCAGACTTTCGTGTAGGACTCGGCCAAGTACGGGTAGGTCTGTAGAACGTCTACAGCGAAGATGTGGTGATCCTCGGCCCGGTCGAGCGAGCGGACGAGGGCGGCAACCTCCTCCTCGTTGTAAAACTTCGGCGTCCCCGACGCGTTCGCTTTGGCTGCACCTGCCGACATGATTGTGATAGAGCGTCACTGAAGTCACACGGACAACTGCAAAAGAGGGGCGAAGCTCCTACAGAAACTCTCGACACTGCGAAGTAAAAAAAAAGCGGTGGTGCACTCTAACGCGCACACGCACTCGATCGAAAAGGCCGCCGCGGAGCCGCCAACCTCTATGAGAAGGGGACGATTGAAGGCAGACTGCGCACAAAAGCACTTGTGCGCAGTCTGCAGGAGATTAGGGAGACTGGGGAGTTGGCACTCGCACCGATAAACTGTGGCAACCGGAGAGGCAGAGGAGGGCTTGCAGGTGTCAGCCGCCAGCGAAGCACTCAGGCAAGTTTACGGCTACTCCTTGGAAATGTGTGTGTGTGTGATGCACACATGTCCATGAGCCGATGCAGTGCGCGTCAGCCGAGTTAAAGGACAAGATGATGTGATGCAAAAAAGAGAGCACGTTGACGTGGGGGGGGTGCTGACAGGCGACAAGATGGACATGAGGAGGAGAGCTGAGGGTGTGCAGACGTCCCACCCGGCCGAGCATTACCACTGTGCCATGCGCTCTGCCTCCCAAGCACACGCGCGCACACACATACGCAAAAAACACTCGATCACGGAACGCTTTTTTCGGAGTTGAGTACCCGCGCCCTTTTACTCTCTCCTTATGTGCGTGCATGCGTCTTCCTCTGCCTCGGTCACCGTTCCTACCGCTCCCCAACGCCGCTTCTGATCCCTGCCTAGCGCACGGTACATTGACGCCGCATGACACATCGTGTTCACGGATGCTATCGAGGGCCATTCGAGCTGCCGCGCGCACATTGCGCTTTTTTTGGGGGTGCGTGTGCGTGTGGGGTGCCGGTCGTTGGTGGCGGAGGAGTAGGATGAGGAGAAATAATGTAACGCTTTGGCTAGCAGTCAAGGTCGGAGAAGCCTATGCGCGCGCGGAAGCGCGCATCTGAAGAGGAGGGTGGGTTATGGGCGAAGGTACGACGAGATGCCCGCCACCACGAGCGCGTGCATGCCGCGCTAGAAAGATGCGTTAGGCCGGAGATCAGCTTCGCTCGGCCCATCTCGATTGCAGACACGCGCACACGCACCACAGTCTCTCGAATGGGCAATGGAGTCGACCGGCCCCCTCACCCTCGCTGAACGCCACAGCCCGCGACGCTCTTCGACATTTCCTCCTACACCGCGCTGCCTCCCCTCCCCGGGTAATTGACGGTGGCGGCGGTGGTGGTGCGGCGGCCCACCCACCACCCTGTCACCCCACTCGGTGTAGGGAAGTCGAGCAGCCCACCCTCCTTCTCCCCTCCCTGCCGAATGCCGAGCCGCCTCTGGTGGTGGCGAGGCCCGACACCTCCGACGTGGGGGACGCCGGAGCGACAGGCGAGGCCGCGGCTGTGTGCGCGGAGCTCGAGACAGAGGCGGTGCCGTGATGACTGGGTCGGCGCATGGCTGCAGCGGGCGCTCTACCGCTGCGGCGCGCCGCCACACGGTGACAGGCCTGTGCGGCAGGGGCTGGGAGGGGTCGAGTGGGGCTCGACTCGGGTGTTGCCCGGCAGAGAGTGGAGCCGCTGAGCGAAGCAAATCGAACTGCTCCACATGTCAGCGGTGCTGGAAGGGGAAGCCTCAATGGCACAGCGCCGGCCGCTTGTTCATGAAGGCCCACGCCTGCTCGTACACAGCCATCGCCACCCCCGACACAGGGCCCGCCTTCATGAGTGAGGCGGCCAAACCCCTGTAGAGAAGAGTGGGTCTGCGCAGGGTGGCAAGAATAGCGTGTGACTGCCCTGCCTGCACCAGCGTCTTGATGGTGTCTAGCGGGAAGAGGAGCGCCCACGTAGCCATGGAGGCAATCGCACCGGCGAGGAAGGCGCGCGATTTTGTCGTTCGCGCAGAGCTGGCCGCCTGTGACACCGATGCGGCCGCGGCGTTTTCGGGCAGCGGCTGAAAAGCACGTTGATCGCGTAGCATTGCGTAGAGGCCGAGGTACATGCCGGAGAAGCAAACATCCTTTGCTACGTTACACCGAAAGCCGCTGTAGAAGCCCAAGAAGCCCTCCCGGTCATAGATGCCCCGCATGCACGTCCAGGCGTTGCGCGTGTCCGCGGCGGTCTGGTATTGCGTCCGTATCTTTACAACGTGCATGGGACAGCCGATCAGCGTTCCGACACCACCCACCACGGCACCGCTCACAAAGGTATTGTTGCCGATCCCAGCTAATCCACGATGCGTCAGCTGGCGCGCAGAATCCCAAGCGCCATCCCCACTACTGCTGGCTACCCCATCTGCGCCCCTTCGGCTCGCCGGCTCCTCCCTGGCAAAGGCACGCACCCAGTCCCACAAGGCAAACTGCAGGCTGCGCTTGATGCCCTCCATCAGCAGCGGAGGCGCTGCCCCACGATAAAGACTGCGTGGACCCTCTGACGTGGCCATCAACCACATCGTGCCTACGGCAGTTCGGGACGTGTGAGGCCCAGCTGCCTGCATGCGAACCTTCGCGGTGTCGAGCGGGTGGCCAAGCAGTACGGTGGTGGCACCCTGCGCGGCGCCGGGGACGAGAGCTACGATAGAGGTCTTAATGAAGTGCTTAGATGCTCGGTCTCTCTCGTTGATCTGCGGCGAAACAGGCGCAGGCCAGGAGGGGCCTGGAGCGACGGCGATCTCCGGCTTGCCGATGGCCATTTCAACGCGAGCGAGCACTGCGCGGCAAGAGGAAGCTGGCACTCGAGAGGCGCGTGAAACTGTGAGAAGGCGGCCGCAGCGGCGCTCGCTCCTCAGCACTATCCTGGCAGCTAATGCGCTTCGGCACACACAAACATAGGCAGACAAGAGGTGAACGACTCGGTGCGAGGAGCAGCGGCAAGACGAAAGGGTAAGACAAGGGGGAAGGGGGTGGTGAGCAAGGCTTCCGGGATCTGCTTGTGTCCATCTTTGCATGTCAGATGTGCGCGCGTAGGTAACTGGAGAGAAAGCGCAACAGCTGACGAAAGGGGCGGAAGAGTTGCGACGCACATCATTGTGTGGCGGCGCGCCGCAGCGGTAGAGCGCCCGCTGCAGCCATGCGCCGACCCAGTCATCACGGCACCGCCTCTGTCTCGAGCTCCGCGCACACAGCCGCGGCCTCGCCTGTCGCTCCGGCGTCCCCCACGTCGGAGGTGTCGGGCCTCGCCACCACCAGAGGCGGCTCGGCATTCGGCAGGGAGGGGAGAAGGAGGGTGGGTGGGCCGCCGCACCACCACCGCCGCCACCGCCAATTATCCGGGGAGGGGAGGCAGCGCTGAATTCATCGCTCCAGCGAAAAGGTGCCCACACCCCGTAACACTTGCAGTAAGGAACCCGCACGGACACCGAGACTCGCACGGAGGGCCCACAGTGCTGGCCTCGGCTGAATTGCTGACGGCCAGAGGAAGCGGAGAGGCATCAGAAAGGGTTTCCGCGCCCTTCCCGTCCAAAGGCCCAACAGAAAGGTGTCGAGAGAGAGAGAGGCGTCGTTTTCAACGGTGAGGACGATACCTGCGGACGCCCTTCCCTGCCCCCTCCCTGTGTGTCCGTGTGCTGGCGACGGCCAGAGGCACGTCACCCTGTCCGCTCGTTTTAGTCTTGATGAGAATGGAAAGTGGTTGCGACCGCACGAGTGCACGCCAGCTATGCTCACGAAAGATGTCTTCGTTGCCTCTACGCAGCAGCTCGCAGTGCAGAGGAGGGTAGGAGGGCACACCCCATACAGAAATGTGCAGCCGCACGTGAAAGAGGGCAATCGGGCCCTCATCCTTACCAGCACATCTGTGTGGCGTGGAAGGGGAGGGTGGAGGAAAGGTGAAGCGAGAGGACGCACAGCGGCGGTGGATGCGAAAGAGAGACACGTACCCGCATATACTTGTGAGAACTGACGCACCCCTCCTTCGCCACAGGCACGCACAGGTGAGACATGGATGAAGGGAAGAGAGGGACACACACAGGAGCTATTTTAGTGTGCTGCCGCAACTCCGCTCCGCGTCTTCGGCCCCCTTGCAGAGCCTTCCCTTCATCACTACCTTCTCTTGCGGCATCGGCTCTCACGACTAGCTCGCTGTGCGCGACTCATGCGCAGTTCTTGTTAACGCCTTGTTCCAAGAGGGGGGTGGTGGGGGGCGTACATACAATATCGAGTAACGCATGCATACATCACAGAGGGAAAAGAAGACGGTAAGGAGTGGAGGGCAGTGCAGAGAGACAGTGGGAAGCGGCGTGTGCGGTGACGGCCGCAGCCCCCGCCTCCCTCAGAGCCTCCACAACCGCACGAGTATGAGGACGGTGAAGCTCCACGGTAACATAAAGGTACGCAAAGGTCTGCAAGCATGCACGCCTGCAAAGACTGATAAAGAGTGGTGCACGAGCTTATCTGTTCACGGCGGACGGCTTCACGACCCAGTCGCTGTGGCTCTCCTGGCAGCCGGGGCACGTGATGGGAAGCACTTGGCCATCCTGGTCTCGATCCATATCGACGAGCTCACCATTCGCGTCCACGCGGAGCAGGCGGCGACCACAGCGGCCGCAGTAAAATGCGCGGCGCTGCACTGTCGACGCCGCCGTGACTGAGATGCCGCGCTGCTGAGTCGCACGAGTGGCCGAAGGCGCCATCCGCATAGCTAAGCGGCTGCCTGCCATCAACGAAGACGCTGTCTGAACTGCGGTGCCGAAGTGGCCAACCAAGCCAGCTGCCTGATCGCCCTTGGTGCGCAGGGGCTGCTGGCCACAGGCAGGCATCATGTAGCGATTTGAGAACGCTGTCGGCAGGTTCATATGATTACCGTCCGCGCTGAATGGCGTTGATGATTGCCACGACGTGTGACTCAGCTTGCAGCGCGGACATGTCATCGGAAGAAGGTTGCCGAACGCGGAGGTCGTGAGGGGCAGCGGGGTGCCGTTCTGGTCCATAGCGAGCACGTGGTAGCCACACAGCGTACACTGCCACGAGACGTTCTTGCGCAGACGGTAGGAAGAGGCCATACTGGCCGCTGTCAAAGCTGGGCCCATGAGCGATACAGCAGAGCTGTCGCCCAGCGCCGGTGCACTCACGCTGCCACTACCGCCGATGGCGCCAGACAGCTCCACCGACTTGAGTAGCAGCGATTGCGGCGCATGCTGCGGCTGGCTGCGCAGCGCCGCGATGGACAGCGGCGTCCCAAGTTGTTCTGAGGAGGCGAGGGGTGATCGGTTGGTGGGGTTGGCCAGCAGCGGCGCCCCCACGAACGACTTTTGTCTTGCCCCCTCAGCGGTCAGCGTGGCGGACGCAGACGTCGGTAGTGACGCTTCGTCCACGTAAAGCTCCGATGCCCACGACGAAAGGCTCTCTGCGGACCGCTTGCCGCGCACGACTCCGGCGAGGGCGAGCATGTCGGCCTCTGAGTTGGCGACAGCGATGGCTGCAGCGATAGGAGAGCTATTGCATAGTACTCCGCTGGCGGTCGCAGGCATCAGCGACACATTCGTGCCGGCGGGCATTTTATTTCTGTAGTCAGAGAAGAGGCGGCCTTTACCAGAGATTGCGCCCTTTTGTGTGTGGGTCGTGCAGTCAGAGAAGAGGCGGAGGCGCCGCAAAGGGGAACGGGGGAGTGGCACGGAGGGATAGGCAGAAGGTGCCCGATCGACCGCGCAGTGGTCTCGAGGCCCTGCCAGACGTACGGACCCTCCCCGTTGAGGGGGATGACGCAACTGGCAGCCACGTGCACATAACGTGCGCGCAGGCGTACGCGGGGGTGGCGTGTAGGTGCGTACCACGTGTCGAAGACGTGGGAAGGGGTGCACGTGAAATACACTCTGTGCCAACGAAGGGGGGAGAGTGGGCATGAAAGGCGCGGGCGGTCGGGGCTGCGACCGGCTGCAGTTTCTTCTTGGTGTTTGTACTAAATGGGGCGCATCTACAACTGCTTTGCAGGGCCCCTCATACACGCACTTTCTCTCTCTGTGTGTGTGCCCTTTTCAGTGTTGGCGTTCCTTTTAGCAGACGTGCCGTCCATGCCGGCGCTACCGGCGGTGGCGGACCCTCGCAGGAGGGGTGGACGCTATGGTACATGTTGGGGTGCCAAACAAAAAGAAGAAAGCGCGTCGAGGGCGCTTGTGTCCCTGTCACATCGATGCTGACATGCGCACCGAGGCGAACGTGGGTTCGTGTGCGTGCTCAGGGTGCTTGGTATACCTGAGATGCACAGAGAAGGGGTAAAGGGAGGGGGGAGGAAGGAAGTGAGCAGCCATCACACGCGGAGCTGCCAAGCAACGGGTCGAGGCCGGCTGATGCTGAGACGGTGGGTCACGCTTGCGTCCGTGGCATGGCCTACCATTCCGCTTTGTTGGCCGTCCCTCTCTGCCAGCAACGCCACGGTAGACTCGCGCAGCATTTCCCTCCCATCGAGTTTCTGGCGCGGCTTTCCCCTTCATGCCGAGCGACTCTTAGAGCCCGTGGATGGCCGCTTCTGCGCTGTGCCCTCTGCGTCTCTGCCCGCCTCGTCGGCGAGTCGCACGGACATACTTGTCAAGGGGGGCAGCTCCAGCGTGCACACGCACGGCTCTGCGGCGCCATGTGGCCCATAGCCGCCCACCAGGTATGCCACGCGCTGACTCGAGACAGCAACGGCGGCGTGGTGACGCTGAAACACAGAGGCCGCCGCCGCCGGTAACTCCAACCGGACCCAGCGAACCTTTACCAGCGGCAGAGTCGTAGATGCGCTGTCCGTCGGTGATCCGGCAGGTGTCTCAGCAATCACCGCGTCGGTGCCGCTCATCACCTGCAGTACCCACGCATCCGCGCATATTTCCCCTGCAGCGTCGAGGCCGCCGATGATCACCACCTCGCGCTGCACAGCATCTGTGATAGGGCCGCGGCGGCGACATGTTGGTGAACATGCAGCAAGCATCGGCACTGCTGCAACGGCCGCGGCGTACCGCGCGCGGGGTACGGCGCCACCTCCGACTACACGCACCGGAAGCCACGCGCCGAGCTTGGAATCGTAGATGGCCACATCTTTCAGCGTGGTGAGGGTGGCAGATGCGGTGGCACACGGATCGAGAGCAGCGAGAGTGCCCTTTCCATCTTTTCCAATCGCGCCGCCGTGCTTCCCCATTGGCTGCATGCGCATCGCGGGACTTTTCTTCGCGCGCGACCCCTTTCCAGCTGACGCGCTGCCAGCCGCTGCGTCGACGTCGTCCGCTTGCGTGTGGACCTGCCGGCCACCCACGACCACCATGTAACGTTTGTTGAGGCTGCATGCGCCGTGCGCGGCCCGCGGCGGCGGCATTCTGGGAATTGTGCTCGGAGGCTGCGGAGCTGCTACCTCATCACGAGCGGTTGCTGCTAGTGGCGCGGCCGCCTCTCCACACTCGGCGCTTCGGTGCTCATCCTCTGCCTGCTGCACCTCATCGAAGAGCTCCGACACGCCATCGATCTCTTCCAGCGCGGCGGCGGTACCTCCCTGCGTCTCGCCTCCAAAGCGGAGGAGTCGGCCCTGTACGCACGTGACGCTATGGTGGCTGCGGGTGCTGGCGGCGGCCCCAGCAGACAAGGTGGGGAGCACGACGCCAGGGCCTCCGTTATCACCGTTTGCGAATGCGCGCAATCCGGCAACACGACGGACGCCACTCCAGCCACCATCCGCGTACATTACGGACGGCCCGTCTGCTCCGCTCCCCGATGGCCATGAGGCCCACCAGGAAGCAAATAGAGGCCACTCGTGTGTCCCAGCAGCGGCAATGTCTGCGCTGCGAATCGCACTCTGCCTTGTCACTGGCACCGCCTCTCCGGCCCTCCATACAGGTACAGCAGGAAAGGCAGCCGAAACAGCGGAGGCTTTGGCGACAGAGGTGTGCATTGCTGCCGGCGCCGCCGCTGTAGTCGCCGACGTGTACTCCCACAATGGCGCTTGGAGCCTCTCCATCAGGTCAGGCTCGCAGAGCGGAGTACCACCGACGACGCAGAGCACCGATTCGTTTGGTGACAGCATTGCCGTGTGTCCCCACCGCGCGCCACACGTCAAGAACCCCTTACTGGACGCGTCGGCGCTGGCTGACGCCCTCCACGTTGATATTGCGGTAACCTCCACACCTAGCGGTGGACCGCTGAGGGCCTCTTCGTACAGAGCTGGTGGTCCGCTCAGAGCGGCGGCAGCCGCCTTTGTCTTGCTGCCCGCCGCTTTTGGCATCGACACCGGCAGCCGTCCGTCTGTGTATGAGATTCCCCTGTGCGGCGGAGAGCGAGCAGAGGAAAACAAGCAACAACAGAAAGAGGTAGTGCAGCGACTAGGAAGGGGTCGCACTCGGCGCGGGAGGAGTGGGATGGACCGAGGATCCCTGCGGGAGCGTGCGCTGTCTTGCACAGCGGCGCAGCGATTTGTGGGGTCTCGGTGGGCGTGAGGACCGTTTGCGGATATGTGTGCGCCTGCGTGCGCGTGGGGGTTGCAGAAAAGGCGAGGGAGCAGAGCGGTGAGGACGTCGGAGTAGACGCTGCTGAGCATCAGCATCATTATAGTGACGAGGCCGAGCAAGGAAGAGATGGGGGTGGGGAAGGGAAGTCACAGAGCCGCACAGAGTCGTGCGTTCATGTGCGCATTTCAGCTTCCGGGGTGAGGGGTGAATGGGCGTTGGGTGCACGGGGGGGGAAGGAGAAGGCAAGCTCTGCGACATGCGCTGTCACTTCACAGATAGAGGAGGAAGCACTCGAGCAACTGGAGCTCTTGTTTCACAATAGATCTCTGGACGTGGAGGCGAGGGTGCTCTGTGAGAGAGGGGAGGGGAAATAAGGAGGAGGGCGCTTGAGAATATCGGCACACGCAGCATCCATCTCATGTTCGAGCCGCATCCGCCGAAAAAAGATGGCGCGTGCGTGTGCCGTACGTATGCCCTTACTCCCCCATCCCTCCCCCCTGCCGCACAGCTGACTGACAAACGCGCACGCACTCGCACACGCAAACATACATGCACACACACACACACACACAAAGGCGGTGTGCCGCAGTTCCGCTTCAGGCCGATCTGAAGGGGTTGTCCATAGAGTCCAGCAGCTGCAGGGCCGACTCGGGCAAAAGGGAGGCAGCGTAGTTGCCCAGGCGATCTACATGGGGCGGAATGAGCACCGGCAGCGAGTACCTTCGACCGCCCACCTCGACCTCCTCCATGTACGCACTTTGGTACATCGCGGGGGGCGCCATGCGAATCTGTGCCACACGCACTTCGGGCGGCAGCAGTGCTTCACAGAACGCGTGCGCGAAGTGGATGCAGTTGTGCTTCACGAGGTTATACCTAGTGCCCAGCCACGTTTCACGTCGCTGGAAGCTGGCGAAGAGGTCCTGCACTTCGCGTGCGCTCAGCTGCGTCTGCCCGACGTAGAACTGCTCGCGGAAAATGTGTGGTGGCGAGTGGCGAGGCTCGACGGCGCGGACACCGGTGCCGTCCTCGCAACGGCCGTATTGGTACTCCTCACCATACACCTGAATGCCCGCATGGTGCACGCCCAGGCCAACTGACCAAAGCCACGAGTTCGACTTCAAGATGTCGTACACGTTGACGAAGACGGCATTGGGCGGGTGAGATGCGTCCTCTTGGCCGGAGGGCATCGCAGGCGCGTCGGCCTTGCTCGCGCGACCCGACTCGCTTGGCGAGACGACTGTAACGCTCGAGTTGGGGTACATCGCAACAGCTGTCGCGTCGACCTTACAGGACTGGGAAGAAGGAGCAGAGGGAGAGGAGAGAAGATCCGAGAGGGTCGACACACAGACACAGACACACACACACACAGGCGTGCCCCGTGGCGGTGATGAGTGAGCGGCAAGAGCAAACAAAAAAATGAAACGCAGCGTCGGCCTTCGAGCCGCCGGAAAAAAGCCCCACCCGAGTCCGAGTCCCTACAGAAACAGTGTGTATCAAGCTGAGAGAGGAAGCGCGCGCGTGTGCATGTATGTGTATATGTATGTATGGTGGGGCCCGCTGGGGAATGAGGCGGCGGACGCGAAGCACATTGGGGCGCGGGAAGAGGAGAGGAGAAGCACGCAGGCACACCATGCGGAGAGGAACTACGAGGCCCCCGGCAACAGGACGGGGCTGAGTGAGTGCGTGGAGGCTCCCACTGAGCACGCACGTCTCCTCAGATGCTCCTCTTCCTCTACGCGCCCGCAGGTACGCGATTCCGCCATCTCCCGAGCAGGTCAGAGGCGGGCAAAGAGGGGCTTGAGGGAGGGCGAGGGAAGAGCAGAAAAGAGGGGCGCACGGGGGCGGGGCGCCTTTGTTGGCCGACCGGCATCCGCAGGGTCCTTTACCACTCAGATCCCCTCTTTCAGCTCCATTACCGTCATCGTCACTCACGCATCGACCGGCACGCACACGCACATACACATACGCGAGGGCGTGACGTCGCCAATATGGGAGGGGGTCAGAAAGAGAAGTCATTTCAGAGCAGTTCGACGTGATGCGTGGGATCTTGTAAGGTGCGATACCGAAGGGGGCGGGCGGGCACACGCACCGTATGCGATGAAAGCACGCGTTCTCGCATATGTGGGCTGAGGAAGAAGGACTGCGTGCTGTGTGCAGCCCACCGCCTGCCCTGAGCGCACCCTCAAAGGTAGTCGTCGTCACTGTCTACGACAACAACTTCAGCCGCCTCGCGTCGCGGAGACTTTGCATGGTGCACCGCGCCGTCGGCGGTGTCGGAGGTGGCACCGGCGCCACCAGCGCTGTTTTGCACTTTTTCCTCGTCCGCGTCCACGACGACAACGTCGTCCGTCACTGGCGTGCCACAGCCTCGAAGGCGTTTCCGTCTGGCAACAGTCAATGCGCATGCCGGTTGTAGCTGAAGCCATGCAGAGGTCCCCATGGCCCCAGTGCCGCCGGGCGAGTCGGTGACACGCACGGAGCCGTTGGGGAGCAAGGGCCACCTGGCGATCCACTGCTGCGCTTGATCCAACGCTGTCCAGTACGCCTGCGCACACCATGTGGCGCTGGGTGCCGAGAACCGCGACCTGCCTTCTCGCTCTACCGGAGAGCACAGCGCCAGCGCTTCCACGTTTGCAAAGCGCTCCGCTGGCGTGACAGCCCCCGCCCGGATTGTGCAGCTGGAGGAGTAGAGGGTAGACGATGCGGTGGCTTTTACGTTGCCGCCGTCCCCATCACACTCGCCGCAGTCAGCAGATCTCACCCCACTGCCCTCATGCTCGGGTGCCTCACTTAGCACACCAAGTGCGACGAGCTCGGAGGACTGGCGGCCTCCAGGAGTGGGAAGTGTGGCGGTGGTGGGCCACCGGGAGAGGGCGTGACGCAGCTCGGCAGCCCGGCGGCACACAGGCTCAAAGACCCCTGCCTGGGCCACCGCTATCAGCGACTCTCTTGTTGGCCTGCCATGAGACGTCTGCTCGCTGCGGCGTCCAGCGCTAGCCGCGCTATGCTCCAGTACATGCAGGATGTACTGGAGATGAACGGGTATTCCGCAGACCCAAACGATGAAGAAAATGTGCCGCCCCACATCCTGTAGCGTCCATTGCGCCACCTGCTGGGGTGTGAGGCAATGCCCCAGCGTAGGAATGCCCTCTGGCGAGGAAGGCAAAGCGGCGGCATCACTGACTGCTGCGACGGAGTCCGGCCGTGCAGGGGAAGCCCTCACCATTTGGCCACGCGCGCTCTCTCCGCACTGACCTCCCCTATTCCTACTGCTCAGTCTGCGTCCGAAGCGCTTGCGTACGCACGTCTAAGAGTTCGAACGGGGCACGTCGCCGGGGCGTTTCTCTCGGCGGGTGGTGGTGGTGGTGGGGTCTCGCCGACAACAACGGCGAGAGCGAGAGAGGCTCAAAGGTCGCGATTGGAGAAGATGATGACTGATGGGTAGCCGCGAGAGGCCCGTCGGCAGTGAATGTGTGTGAGGGGAACCGCCAGGCGGACGGCAGTGAGGACAGCGAAAGGGTAAGGTAAGAGTGAGGGGGAAGGGGTGGGGATAGGAGTGTCTGAGTGGGCCCGCATACACTCGGCCTCCTCTGCTTCACCTCCTCGCTGGCCCCTTCCCCTCTCTCGAGCACCCGCACCACAGTCAGCTGTGATGGTGTGCACGAGGTGAGGCAGTGAAGGATAGGGGCCATTAGGAACTTCTCTGTGCGCCTGCCTCCCTGGCAAAGAATTTGGATCGAGTGAGGTTCTGTGGTTGCGGTTCTTCATGACCAACTCAGCTCGTCCAATGGCGTGCGCGTATTCATGCTCACATGCACTGCTGGCTGTGGTACCGCCACTACCCCTCTCTGTCGCGTGCGCCGATGACCCATCTCATCGCTTACTTACTCGCTCCTCCTACGCTTTAGTTTACCTGTCGTGCAGGACGACGGTGGGGTGAGCCTCGAGAGGGCCAAGCGAGGGTGGTGAAGAGAACACCCTGTGAAGGCGAGAGAAGGGGTGGGTGGCGTGTGGGGCGAGGGTGGCCCGCAACGTCCAGAAAGCATGTATCCACCACCTGAGAAACTAACGCGTCGGCGCTGCTTCAGGACAGGGGTAAACGAGTCCGAGCGAGGCACCAGAGGGAAAAGATGACATGAACTGTACATGGAAGAGAAAAAAACAGATGGTGGTGAAATGCGCGCAACAGCGGTGCGATCGGTGATGCACGTACGCCCGCACAAGGGCGCGTGGGTGAAGAAGGCTGAGAGCGGAAAGTGAGAGGCAACGAGTCCATCGGAGGGAGGGGAGGGGGGAATCTCAGCGTAGTGAGACCTTTGTAGAGGAGCCTGGACAACGTTTGCGATGCCCACGCTGCACCGCGTCCCCCTCCTCACTCCCCACTCACAGCCACTTTCTCTCCCTCTCCCTCTCTACTGCGCATTCAATCGCGCTACACATGCAGAAACAGCAAGAATATACACAACAAAAAGAGAAGGGGCGGCACCATCGCACGCAGCCGTTTCCTCAGGGAGGAGGAGGAGGGGTGAGAGCATGAATGCTCAGCGCCTACGCCCTGGCCGCCGCTACCACTAGCTGTACATACCCGCCATGGTGATGCCGCCGCGCCTCCACCGGACCGCTCCCCTCTTGTCCTCGCCTCTAAGGTACTCCCTTCATGAACGGGTGCCCGAGGCATCGCCAGATTCAGAGAGATGAAGCACATGAGCCAGTGCCACGATGAGTGGCTGAGAAGTGTGCGGGGTAGACGGCCGGCACATCGCGAAGTTTTGCGCGGAGGGAGATGGAGAGGCGTCCAGAAAGCCAAAAGGGATAAGATGGGCGAAGCGCTGTGGATCAGCGACACTTTTCTCGCTTACGTTACATCAATCGCCGATCGGTTCACGCTCTTATGGCTCAATCTGCGCCGGCACCTCTCCGGCGCCGTCCGCTGCGCTCTGTGAGGCCGTGACAGGAGCGGCAATGGCAGCCGCATTGACACCGCGCTCCAGTGCCTCTTGCTCCTGCTCTACGAGAGCCTTCGCCTCTGCGATGCGCGCCTTCTTGTGGAAGACCTCCTGCTCCTCGCCCTCGACGTACTTCATCGAGCGATTGACGAAGCGGGTGCGGGCGGCGACAGACTCGTAGCCGAATTCCTGCAGCGGATGCACAAACGGCTTCTTGGTGTGCTCACGCGAGTTCAGCACTAGCTCCTCCACTGACTCGAACACTTGCTCACCGGCGTCTTGCGTGGCGTGCAGGGCATTGATGACCCCCTCCACCGCCTGCGCCTGCGCCAGCACCTCTGCTAGTTCTTCGCGGTAGTGCTTGTAGTTGGGGTCGAGGCTGTCCATGGAGCTGTCACGGTTATGCTGCGCAAGCCTGGCCTGGCGCTCCAGCGTGTCGAGGCGGTGCGTCTTCTTCACTGTCAGCTCGCCACAAGCAAAGACAAACGCGCGGTAGACCTTAAGAAACTCGTCGGACTCGTGGTCGATGATAGCGTTAAGGGCCTTCTCAGCGTCTTCTGTGGGCAACTTCTCCGCCATGTCCTTTACATACGCTTCCATCTCCCGAACAACAGGTTCGCATCCATTGCAGTACTCAAGGCACCGCCGCAGCCTCTGCAAGTGCTGGTCTCCAATATTGACGAACTCTTCGTGGGCCGTGACGCGCTCCGCCTCTGCCTTGACAGCCTCCACCACATCCTGCGTTAGGGCCCGCTGCTGCTCCATCACTCCCCGAAGCTCTGTCGCTTTCTGCAGCAGCTCGTTCACCAGCTGGACCTTACGCTTTGTAATGTCATCAAGTGACCCCTCCAACTCTTTTTTCTGCCGTTGAAACGCGGCCTGCGCTGCCTGGTGTTTGGCGGCCTCCTGCGCACGCGCGTCGCTGCATGCCCTCATGTCCGACTGCACAGCAGACTTGAGGGCCTCCTTGTCGTTTCGGAAGGCCTTCACGGCATCCTGGGCGTCATCGCGCAGTTTCTGTAGGCGGTCAGCGAAGTGCACCACCTCGTCATCCTCCTCTGTAGAGCTCAGAAAATGTAGGCGCTTCGCATAGGAGACGAGGTACTCGTAGCGAGCCGCGATGAGGTGACGGTGGGCGCGCTCCACCTCCACCACGTCGCCGTGGTCGACGGCTGTGTCGTAGATGGCCTGGGCCTCCTGCGCCTGCGTCGCGTACTTGCGCTGCTGCACGTCCATCTCAGCCAGTTCATCCTTGATTTCCTCCGTCGGGTCCACGTGCTGAATCTCGTGCAGCGCTGCAAGCGCCTCTGGAAGCTTGACCACGGCGCTTGCTGGCGCATGCGGATTGATCGCGTTCAAGCTGTCCTTGGCAACGAGGTAGCGGCCACGGGGCAGATTCTTGTCGGTCAGGTGGTGGAGAGCGGTTGCAAAGGCGGTTGCGTCCAGCGCCGGGCGCGTGCACAGCTCCTCGATCTGCTCCGGCGTCATGTGCTGTTGGCACTCAACCATGAAGCGCGCCTCATCCCAGCCAGCAGGGCGCTCGTGACGGTAACGCTCCCACAGTTTCGCGACGGCTCCCAAAATGCACTCCGCGTTCGCTGCCAGCGGCGGCAAGCGACCTTCCGTGTAGTCGCCAAAGTTGTCGGCGATGATCAGACTGTTCTCCGCAAACTCGGCGACAGCAGCGACGGCGCGGTGGTTCTCCATATCCTGCACGTCCCGCGAGGGGTACATGGGCGCGACGATCCTGCCGGAGTTCATCATCGTAGCGTCCTTCAGTTTTTTCCTGTGCTGCCTATCGCGTGTGCCGATGGATGTAATCACGTCTGTGCGGTGACGTGTAAGGGACGCGAAGGAGCGACAGAGAGCGAGAGACAGAGACGGGGGAGGGGGACGGTGGTGATGGTGATGGCTTGAGGGCGCGAGAGGTTCCAGAGAGAGAGAGAGAGCGGCGCGAAGTTAAAGTGTTTCGCTGTGGGCTAACACGTGGATGGGTGGGGGGAGGGGAGGGCACGCACGAAGAGGGGGGTAAGAAGACGGTGCTGAGAGATGATACGAGTTGACAGATGGAGCGCAACGCCACTGAAGGGAAGGCGTTCGCCACTAAACGCGTCGGAGGGCGACAGAGGTGGCAGGGCTGGAGAAGTTTGCCGTGCAGGTGAACAAAAGACGCCGGGGCGAGAGGAGAGAGAGGGGGAGGGGGTGGTGGCGGCGGAAGAGAAGCACCCCTCTCAGCTCAATGCGCAGGTGCCCATGCTTCCGTAAACATCGATATCAGGCGAAGTGGTGCGTTTCCAAATAGCGTTTGTGCGGCAATTCGTTTCATGATGCCTCTGGTGCAATCACGTCTGACTGTGTAGTGGAGAGCACATCTTCAACATACACGCATATATATATATATATATTGCGCTGAGATGACCACTCTCTGCCGGGCAACACCCGAGTCGAGCCCCACTCGACCCCTCCCAGCCCCTGCCGCACAGGCCTGTCACCGTGTGGCGGCGCGCCGCAGCGGTAGAGCGCCCGCTGCAGCCATGCGCCGACCCAGTCATCACGGCACCGCCTCTGTCTCGAGCTCCGTGCACACAGCCGCGGCCTCGCCTGTCGCTCCGGCGTCCCCCACGTCGGAGGTGTCGGGCCTCGCCACCACCAGAGGCGGCTCGGCATTCGGCAGGGAGGGGAGAAGGAGGGTGGGCTGCTCGACTTCCCTACACCGAGTGGGGTGACAGGGTGGTGGGTGGGCCGCCGCACCACCACCGCCAATCATCCGGGTAGGGGAGGCAGTGAGCTGGAAATTGTCTGCCTCCGTTTGATGCTGGCAGAGAGAGAGAGGGTTGGGCTACTGCAGCCATGAAAGCCGCGAATCAGTTGGACGGGAGTGGCGCGGAGACTGTTGCACACCCCTGCACGAGCAGAATCGGGAGTGACGGTGACGGCGGCGTTGCGTGTCTGCGTGAACAGCAAAGTGCCGGGACGGAATTGAGCAGTCCATGGGGGAACCACACCGAGGCGAGCACGCGTTGACATCCCGGCTGACGCTGCGGAGACACAGTGAGAGGGAGGAAGGGCCGAGAGGAGAGGCTGTGCGTGAGAGGATGAGGCGACGCGTGCAGCGGATCGGGACGGTGCCCCTTTCCAAGAAAGGTTGCGTGGCTCACCTGTGCACTTGCATGCACGGCATCCATAGTTTGAGTGCTATGGATGCTTGCGCACGTTCCTGCCCTTCCCCTCGAGCTCACCGCTTCGGTGCTGTGCGCTGCATCGACTTACCCTCCACTCGCCCCCGGTTGGCGCTTTTGCGCCGTCTTACGCTGCGCATCCGATACGAAGCGGTCGTCGTCGTCCTCGTCCTCCATGCAGTGGTACCAGAGCACGGCCGCCCCGGTGCCCGCAACGCCAGCGCCGACGGCGGCGATCAGCAAGATGTACAGCGGGTTGAACTGCTTCGGGTACCTGTGCGCGTTGGGGTGTGGCTCGGGGAGGTCCGTGAAAGCGATGTGAATGTGAGCCACGCGATAGTAGTAGATGGACGGTCCGCCCCTGAGCCCCGCCTCCACGTACATCTGATTTCCCTCTACGTAGTCGTCAGGGACGGTGGAGAGGTCGAGGGTCAGCGAGTGCGAGGTGATGCCGTCGGCGCTTCCGAGATACTCCTTCAGCACCTCTGTCGTCTTCAGCGGCACCTCCCTCAGCTGGTCCTTCGTCTTGCGGGGCGAGGCGAAGCAGAACACAGCCAAGAAAGAGGAGGCAGAAAGCAGCTCCGTGTTGGACGAGAGGTAAAACCCCACGTTGCGCTGCGACGTGGGCAACAGACCTGCGTCGGCGTGACCTGCCACCACGTAGCTGAAGAGGTTCGTATTCATGGAGAGCTCACTGTAGGTGCCCATAGCAGGTCCGCTGGTGCTGTTCATGACAACCCACCGCAGGCTTCGGTGGCCTGGAGGCACCTGAGGAGGGGTACGGAGACTCTGGAATACCGACGCGGCCAGCATGTCGTCGTCGCTGAGAAAACGGTACTTCCACTGGACGGGCAGCTGCAGGGTGCTGTTGCGAGCAGTCTTGACGCAGTACTCCCCCTCCACGGATCCTGGCATCCCCAACGCCGCATCAGCCCTGCTGAAGCATTCGTGCTCGCGCTCGAGAACCACCTGCACGTCCAGTGGGCGGCTTTGGCAAGAGTAATCATCTTCATCGATGTAGCTCATGTAGTAGTCTTGCGCGCACACACAGGTCTGTGTCAGCGGCCCGTCATTGGAGACGAAACCGTCGCACTCCTCCCGTTCCACTGGGGAAAGCTGCGCATACGCGGCCGCCGAGTAAGTGTTGACAGAGTTCCTGCATTCAACGATGGCATCCGAGGAGACGGCGTTCAGACCGTTTCTGCAGGTGAGAGGGGGCACCTCTCCAGGCTGCCAATTCTGCGCCTCCCCTTTGCGGTTGATCGTTTTGAGGAGTATCTGGCGCTGCTGTGTGGCGTGTTGGGGCGCTGTGCTTATTTTTAGTGCAGCGGGGGTCGTCTCGCGCGTCGATCTAAGCGACGCGAGTCGCGGCGACTCTGTGACCGTCGCTCCCATGCTGAGGTCCGAGCCTGTCTTCATCTTGGCGAGGAGAGCGTCTGCGTCCTCGCTGTGAGGGCCGCCCAGCACGACGGACACCAGCGTGGCAGCGGCGCGGGCACGCTTCATTACTGACCGAGTCATTTCTTCGACTGCAATGTGGGGATATCGCAGGAACTGCATGGCGCCCGTCAGCGGTGACGCGGCAGCAACATTTTGTACGGACTCTAACCCCACAGAAGGGTTGGCGTATTGAGGCTCCACAAAACTTTGCCAGAGGACCCCTACGTCACCGTCCTCGTCAATGCTGTGCCCGCCGACAAAGAGATCCAGAGCCGCCCCGACCCTTTGTGCGTAGGTAGCAATGGAGTGGATCCGTTGGCGCTGCGACTTCTGCGCAGACGACGCAGATGCTGGGCCCGCAGCCGTCACTGCTGCCACGAAGAAGGCCGTGCACAGCAGCAGAACAGTGACAGCTACCAAAGTCGTCGTCGAGGCAACCTTTCGAGCCATCCTAAGGGCGTGTCACAGTGCGTCGTTCGTCGAACGGCTTTCCACTTTTTTTTGTTATTGCTGTTGCCGTTTCGCCTTTGCAGGCGACTTGGATAGGTAAGGCTGGGAGGAGGAGGTGAGTGGGGTGGAGAACCGCTTCTGCTTCTATCACGGTGAAGCCAAGGAGGGACTCCCCAGCAAGAGGGCCACACAACACACCCAGCAGAGCGGAAGAAGTGTGTGTGTGTGTGAATGGGAAGAGGAGCAGAGGGGGAGGGAAGAAGGCGGCCCACCCAACGGAGAAACAAAGGTAATCTGAATGGGTAAAAGTGATGAGGCGAAACGGCGACGGAGCCCACAATGGAGCGCTTCCGTTTAGCGCAGAGAGACAGAGACAGAGGGAGTCCGCGTCCACACGAACGCAGAAAAAAATGTGTGTCTCTGTATGGGTGAGGAGAGGTGAGGGGAAGGGACGTGAGTTGACGCCAAAGGAAAGCAGCAGCAGACGAGAAGCCTCTGTTATGGATGGGGAGGGGAGCGCGCGCACACACGCACGCACGCACGCACACTACAACACACCCAAGACGTGAGGGTGATGCAGATGGGGTGAGTACCTACAAGCAAACCTACCGAAGAGCAGCGCGCTTGCGCACCTCACGTGAGTGGGCGAGAGAGAAGCGAAGTCAGTAACAAAAAAAGGCAATCGAACAATACGAAGGAGGACGTCCGAGACGGGTGTGGGCGGCGAGAGATGCGATCAGATGACGTGCGGGGTGGGGAGGGAGCGCTGTGATATGCGCCGAATTTGGGGGGCTTTCAGAGCACTCTGGTGAGGCGTGCAGAGGATGAGGAAGGGAAAACAGTGAGAAACTGCCAATGGGCTCAGTCGGCAGGAAGTGCGGAGGCGGCGAGAAGAGGCCGCCGGGGTGGCCGCGGAGGGATATGAAGCGGGCCAAAGGAAGGGGAGACGAATTGGGAGGGAGAGGAGAGCAGAGGGAGAAGGGCGACTTGGCATGAAAAAGGCAGCGGCGGTGACATCCCCACCCGATAGCGACTTGGTTCTGCCTGCGTAGGAGCCGCACCACTGGCACCCAACAACATCCCTGGTCACCTCTCGCCATGCCTCGTGACGAGGAAGCGTGCGAAAAAGAGTGGTGGGAGGGGATGGGAGGAAGAGGTGGGAAGCAGAAGCACTCGCTGACGAAGCCGCTGCTGCAGCTGCTATCCCGGAAAGCAGCCGTTTACTCCACCTGCGCAGCAGCGGCAGTGGGGGAGGCCCCTGGCTGTGATGGTCGTGGTCATCCTTTCAGGGAAGAGGGAGGGAGGAGGAGGCGAAAGGATCGCCGAGGGGAAATAGGGAAACAGCAAAAAGTAAGATCGTTGGCGGGAGTGGAGAGGAGAAAAAGGGGGCCCATCGAAGAGGTGGGTGATGCGTGCGTGCGTGCGTGTGCCACTCGTCAACGGCAGCAAAGGGGACGGTGGCAAAGACGAGAAAAGCAGCAAGCGCTTACGCGGTGTAGCCAGGCGGGGGTGAAGGGGGGAGAGCCTGGAGTGGGAAGGAGACGTACCTAGGGCGATGCCACGAGCACGTGAGGGGGAGGAAGAGGGCGATAATGCGTGAAGAGCCAGAGAAATGCAAAGGGCTGGGGAAGAGGAGGTGCGCCTCCGCGCCTTTCCGCAGTGCCACCATGGCCGCCACCCCCCTCCTGCCGCTTCCTGCTTCTCATCCCCTGCGAACGCTCTCGGGAAGGCACGAGACATCGCTTTTGGGCGACAAAGATAAAGAGAAGACTCTATGCAAGCAAATCGCGCAGGCGAGGCGTGGACAACCCCCCCGCCGACCGACTTAACGGCACACGCTCGACACAGCCTTCGTGCCCTCAGCCATGGCGTGCTTTGCGAGCTCGGCCGGCAGCACAAGGCGCACCGCCGTCTGCACCTCGCGCGCGCCCAACGTGCACTTCTTGTGCGTGCGAACAATGCACGCAGCCTCCGTCGCAATGCGCTCCAACACGTCGTTCACGAACGAGTTCACAATCTTCATCGTGCGGCTCGACAACGACATGTGGCAGTTGATCGCCTTCAGCGAGCGGTTCACGTACACATTCCACGAGCGCTTCGGCTTGCGGTGCAACTTGTGCGTGGTACGGTGCTTGCGGGAAGGACGGCAGGAAGTGGCCATGGTGATGCGGGGGGCTGCCTTGGAAGGGGGGACGTAGCGAATGCGCAGAAGGGTGGCTGAGTTGCAGAGGAGATCCGGGAGGCTGACGTACAGCCGCAAAGCAAGAGAGAGAGAGGGGGCGAGGAGATAAAAGCGATGGAAGACACGGAGGGGCCGCTGATGCGCCTCCATTAGCTTGTGGTTTCGACGACCACACACACACACACGCGCTAGCGTCATATCGCGTACCGTGCACTACGGTGCTGCACCTCGTGCACCTTCGTGATGGCTAAGGGTCGCCCCGCTGTCGGTGCGTCTGTGAATACGGAGAGTCCACTGGTGCGCCAATACAGAGAGAGAGGGAAAAGAGGGGATGAGAAATGGCCTCTCCTCCTCAGCCTCGTCCTCGTGTGCGCCTTTACGGACCTCACCTCTTTCGTTTGCGCGGTGTGATGCGCTTCTTTTTCTTTTTCGTGTGCTCTTTTAGAGTGTGTAAGCGGTCTGCTGGCGGTGGCGGCGGTGGTGGTGCGGCGGCCCACCCACCACCCTGTCACCCCACTCGGTGTAGGGAAGTCGAGCAGCCCACCCTCCTTCTCCCCTCCCTGCCGAATGCCGAGCCGCCTCTGGTGGTGGCGAGGCCCGACACCTCCGACGTGGGGGACGCCGGAGCGACAGGCGAGGCCGCGGCTGTGTGCGCGGAGCTCGAGACAGAGGCGGTGCCGTGATGACTGGGTCGGCGCATGGCTGCAGCGGGCGCTCTACCGCTGCGGCGCGCCGCCACACGGTGACAGGCCTGTGCGGCAGGGGCTGGGAGGGGTCGAGTGGGGCTCGACTCGGGTGTTGCCCGGCAGAGAGTGGAGCCGTTGAGGACAAATGTGTGCGCGCCTCCGCGGCCATCGTCACCCCACTCCTCTCCAGCGCTGTAGACGAGACAGGCAAAAGAAGCCCCTATCGAGATGCCCACCGCGACTGCTGCCGTCGCAACGGCAGTGTCGGCCAAAGAGAAGTTCAATGGGAAGAGGGGAGGTGCTGAAGGACAATCTGGCAGCTGGCGGGGCGATTTGGTCTCGGGAAGCCCTCTCGCCTCCCATTCCCTCTCCGCGAAGACGGCGCAGCAGTGGCCCATGAGGGCCGGAGAGCCATGCGACGAAGAGAGGGGAAGTAAGGAGGCGTGGCTGGCCGCAGCGGCCCGCCCCTGTTCCCTCCGTTTCTTTCGTGCCTACGCTACCTTCATGCCCTGTGCAAAGGCCTCCGCCTCATTCTCCTTCAATCGCTGCTTAGCGCTCTTCCCCTCTCGATACGCTTTGTGGCGCTCATCCATCGCCGTCTTCATGAGAGCTGCCTGCGTTTCGATGCCGGCAGATGCCTCGCGTAGCAGCCGAAAATCTTCCGGCAGCTGTGTGCAAGTCGCAGTGAAGATGAACAGCCCCAAACACGAGATAGGGGTAGTGAGTCGACGCAACCCTGAGTGTTGCACCCACCGAGCGACGACGGAGTTCATAGGGTCCGAATAGCACAGACCGCGGCGCACGATCCAAGCGCCGACTCCAAGCCAGCAGCACTGGAAGCCCACCGTCATGGCTGCGTGATTCCGCGCGTTCGTGTACATTCGGTACTCCCCATAATGGCTGCCGTATACCCGTTGAGCATCTTCAATGCGCCGGACGTACTCAACTGGGATATCAAAGGCTGCCGCCTCGGCCGGATCTGCCACAAATGGCGTCTCGGATGGCGAATGATAAAAGGTAGGAACCACCTCTCCTTTCTCCGGCGGCATCATTTTCTTGGGTGCCTGCATGACTGCTGCAGCACGTTGAGAGCGACTGTAAGTGTGTGTGTGTGTGGTGGCGGTGGTGGTGGGAAGGCCCAGTAGAGGAAGAGAGGGCAGCGAATCATGCAATCTTGGATCGAGAAGTGCGCCTGCAGAGGTGAAAATGTGGGGTAGGCGGAGGTGAAAGGGGGCGCAGGCATGTGCCTCTTTTCTTCCGCCTCTTCTCCCCGCTTCACATCCAGCGCAGCCGCTCCGCACACCCACAGTGATGCAGGCGACCCCCTCCCCGACACACGCCTGTGCTTTAGTTACACTGATCGACGTTCCACCCTTTCCCACCAGGGGCTGCCAGCGCCACTCTGCTGGGGAGTTCCTCTTGCTGCGCCTGCTTCGTCTCCAAGTCTCTTCACATGGCAGGTGCGCTGCCCATCATCTCCAAGGCCGCGTATACCATTACCATGAGTTGCAGCGCAGCGTGTGACCACTTACAGTGCTGCACGGAGGCGGGCTCAGAAGAAGGGCTCACTACCGCGTTCGTACCGCTCGTCGCCAGACCTGGAAGCGCTTTGAAATGTATCTCGTCGCACATCTTTAGTGACAGGAGCAGCCCTCGGCAGGCTTCAGATACGAAAGAGGAGCGCTGCTCACCGCCGTCGCACCTTTGGCTGGGCCAGCGTGCGCGGCCACGAACCCGTGTGAGACGTTGGCAAGTCCGCATAGGTGAGCATCCTTCTGCGGCCCAACTGCAGAGTAGATGCACGTGCAACAGCTCAAGTGTTTTCTGACAGTTGATGCCCACGCCGCAGCCTCCATCGACATCCAGCACCGGCGTTGGCTCTCCGAAGATGAGCGGCGAGGGTAGAGAGTGCACATTGGGTATCGGTGACTGAAGCCGGCACACAAACTAGCGTCAACAACTCCGTGCAGACTCCCAAGCGCAGCCGTCACGGGAATCCCGTGCCGGTGGCGCTGCACATGCTCTTCTGCAGCTTGGTGGTCACCGGGTCACCCATGGGCTCAGTAGCATTGCAGCGCAGCAAACATGCTGTTACAGCCGTGGTGTTGTCGAC
Organism: Leishmania martiniquensis; assembly: GCF_017916325.1. Classification (NCBI taxonomy): domain Eukaryota; phylum Euglenozoa; class Kinetoplastea; order Trypanosomatida; family Trypanosomatidae; genus Leishmania; species Leishmania martiniquensis. Next base: position 521,567 of record NC_090144.1, read on the forward strand.
GTCGCACGACACTGAAGAGGGCACGATAGCCTCCGCTGGAAAATCAGGCCGGAAAGTGTCCTCACCGCCGCTTCTGATGGAGCACCGTGGACAGCTGCCTGCCAGCCCCTGCCGGGACTCGATTGGCGCGCCAGGGAGTGATGAGGATAAGCTGGCGAGTGCAAAGAAGGGCCTTGCTGATTTGCATGAGGAAGTCAATCCTGCACGGTCGGCCGCCACTGCAGCGAGAAACGCGTATGCGGCCGTTGCAGTTCCAGTGGGCATCGCGAGTCCTTCCGCCTCCGCAAGCTGCTGCAGAGGCAGTGCCGAAGCGCACTCTGGAGAAAGTGGTACAACGGAGACGTGAGCGCTCTTTAGCTGCGGCGAAAAGTCAGCATACGTGCTTTTGGCGGGGCGAGGGCATTGAAGGGGACTGAACCGCCTGGCGCTTTATCGCGGTGCGCTGCTGCAGGAAGTGCAACGACTGGGTGTTGCTGGAGCGCTCCAATGGCCCGGTCAACTTCATCTTGGTGGCTGCATCGAAGAAGAGCTCCAGCGTGCGGCCCAGTTCTTCCTCCCGAGGGTATGTAGCGCGCACCGTGTCAACCCCCCCGCCACGAAGTAGCGGCAAAGGGGGCAGGGGGCTGCGCGAAAACGGATGGGATATAGCGGCGCACCTCCATCTGAACTGTGTGCATCAGGTTTCGTTGGTGCGATTAGCGCTTCACCGTGGGCATGGCAGTTTCCCAGGATGCTCTGCCAGGAGCACCACCGTTGCTCCCACGGTGACGCGAAGGAATCGAGTCGTCGCAGAGAGAGAGGGAACCGAAACGGTTCTTCACCCGCTGTGAAATCTGCCCCCCCCCCCCCCTCTCATGAGAGCCGTACAACACCGTCCTCACTCCTCTCCCCTCCCTGCCATATTCGCTTCTCAGTGAATTGTTTTGCGCATTTTGGTGAGGGCACCGGGGCTCTTTTGGCTGCTGCTAGTGCGCCGCGCTTGGTCGAGTGGAGTGCTACCGCTGTCGCTGCTTTCTACGCTGCGCAGTCGCTTCACTGGCCCGCGAGCATTCGTGATCTCCTCGAGGCTGGTGCGCTGACTGTCACCATCCACATCCGCCACGTTGCTTCCTCGCCGGACCCTCGCAGGCGAAGACGCGTACTGTTTTCTCTCGGGCGTCACACCCTGAGTGTGGAGTCGTGGGCTGGTGGCCAGCTGCGCCTGTGCTAGCTCTGCGAACCCACGCAGCTCCGCGGCCTCCAGCGCCTCATCACACAACTGCTGCTCCAGCCGCTGCACCCGCGCTGCTAACGAAGCATGCGCACGTGCAGCCAACACTCCACGCTCGATCGACTCCGACGCCTTGAGCGCTGCACGAGCGGCGCTCTCTTCCAGCGCAACGAGGTGCAGCTGTGTTGCACACCGCCGCCTCGCGCTCGCCCTCAGCCCCGCCAACTCCATCAGCATGCCTTCGTTCTCGCGGATCAAGTCGCGTACGAGGGCGTGTCGAAGAAGGGCGACAAGATCAGGGGCAGGCTCTGCGCTAGAGGTGCCCGTTGCTGCACATGGTGCCACGCATAGCCCGCCGGCCGGGCTCACATGACTGGACGGAGTGGCAAGAAGGGGGTTCGCCGGCGCGCGTCTCTCGGGCAAAGCCATGTCTAACGCATTTGTGTGCTCTATTGTGTCCGGCGAGCACGGGGGGGGATGCCGAGAGTCGGTGACGGACATCCTTGTACAAATACTCGCTCCAAGAGAGGCGGAAGCTGGCATCGAAGCACACCGACGAGAGAGCAACGCGCCGGCCTTTTCACTGCTCGCGGATACGTGTGCTGCCTTTCATTAACGTCGGCGGAGTGCCGCGTGCGCCCAGCGGCGGTAATGAGTCCAACGCACTCACGCGGAATCCTGCACGAGTGTGCGCTTGCTGTCCAGGTCAAGGCTGCGACAGTGCGTGACTTTGCGGGAAAATCAGCGGTGCGGGCAGCGAAGGCAGCTGTGCCCCAAACGCTCGAAGCGGGGGTAATAGAAGGGAGGGAAAGAGGGGACAGGTGGGCAACGTGCAGATGGGCGCACGAACCGCGGGGTCTATCTATCGTGTCTATAGATGTGTGCACGTTATCTGTATGTATGCGCCTTCACGAGGCTGCGGCTAGCGGTGTGCGCGTGTATGCCTATGCAGCTGTGTGGAAACGCTTGGCTCGTGGTGAGAATAGGGGGTTGAAGGGACACAGAACGGGCTGGAGTGATTGGAAACGATGGAGTGCCAAGCAGATGAGAAGAGGATGTAATGATGCGCTCTTATGCGGGCTCATGCGCCCTCTGCCATCTGCTCCAAGGGCGGCTGAGCGTGCACGGAGGCTCATCTTCACCCTTTTCTTGATTCCTCCCCTCCACCCCCTTGCGCGATGCGGATGAACTTTTCGCTTCAGCATTCGCGGAACAGCGCGCGCGTCCTCCAGCACGAGGACACACACACACACACCCCAGCACATGCGTAGGAATGCATGGCACTTGAGAGTAAAATCCACTGGCAGGCATGCCAGCGAAGTAGGAGCCAAGTATATGTCTCACACCTCCAGCGCTAGTCTGGGCAGCCCTGTTACCCTTACCTCCCTAAGCCTGCCTGCCAAGGATGGCGAGATCCAAGGCGCGAAGAAGCTCACTCGATCAGGCAAGATGGGAGCCTTTCACCAGGACTTCGACCCCGAATGCACACACGGATGCCTCACCGAAAAGCTCGTGCGACGTCTCGATCTGCTTCGCGGGTAGCTGCTCCGTTAGCAGCCGCAGGCAGCCAGGAGTGCCGCTGCAGAGATCCTCCGGGATATGGCCACCGTGCAGCACGCCCTGCGAGCAGCAGCCCCAGCACTGTTGGGGGGGGGAAGGCTGAAGCGGCGGCGATGCCGCTGGCGGAATCACCTGCAGGCGGCTACCGGCGACTTGGCGGTTACGTGAGCCCCTCTGCTTCCGTGAAGACAGTGTCCTCCGTCCCCTCTAAGGCACCCCATCCATGTGCAGGGACGAGTAGCGGCATCGCCTCGCTCCCCACCTCACAAGCCACTGGCATGCCCACCTTAGAGGGCAACCCATTGGCAACCAACACGCGGATACCATCTCCGCATGGCTGTCGAGCACCACTGCCTCGCGGTCAGCGCAAGCCTTTCTGCAGCGAAGGAGGAGCTCGGGCAGTGAAGTGCTTTGCCTCCTGCAAAGGAATTTCCGAGAAGCGCCAGTAACACCCCTTCGTAGACGCGAGCGTCTCGGCAACGCTGCACACTCGCACTGCCAGTCACCTTGTAGTGCCTGACCGTCATGTCCTCCTTCGGCTCGACGCGCCCTCGTTTTGGGACCTCGGGCATGAGGGCGACAAAGCCGTGCGTCACCGGTGCGGTGGAGGGCTCCCCATCCTGCCCGCGCCGGGAGGGCCATCACCTCACATTACGCATCCGCCATTTCGACCTCCCGCGACCCTGAAGAGAAGCGTCGGGGGTACAGGCAGAAACCCACGCAGAGGAGAAGAAGATTTGCAACGCCTCTGCGACCGCCCCGGAGCAGCGGAGCGTTCGGGACGCTCGCGACTTTCACAGCGCCGCGGCACCGACGAGGGCGTCCAAGATGCAGATGGCGCCTGGCGAGTACGCATCACCACCAACGCATACATACACACACACATCTGATATATATATATATGTTTGTGTGTGTGTGCGTGTGGAAGGAGTGCAGAGGAGAGGGAGAGAGGGATCGGCTGCTTGAGGAATCGTCGATGCGGGCACTGGTGGAAACGCGCACTATGGGAGGCTGCAACAAGTGGATCTCAGCCTGCTTCTCCTACCCGCCCTGCCAGTGATGTGGCACAGTGGCCGGTGCATCGGAGAGGGGTAGCACACGCGGTGGAGGGCGCGGAGAGAGGAGCAGATGCAGCGCGGTGCCGAAGCGCCTGCCGTAGTGCGCCCGCCCCTCCCTCTGAGCACTTGGTGACGGGGCGCTGTGACTTTCCGTTTCTCATCTTCTCCGGCTGAAGGCGGCAGGAGGCCGCACGAAGACACTGCGAAGCAGCAGGAGAGCTCCTGAGATGCCCTGCACTCCCCCGCCACATAGCGTTGTCACTCGCGGTTATGGGCGAGGTGGCGAGCGTGCGCTGAACCGAGCCGTTCTGCAATGGAATCGCAGATGCCTCTCCACCATGCCGCAGGGTCGCATCGCATCACTCCCTCCTCACACACGGGCATGCGCTCATGTCACTGCAACGGCTTGAAAATGTCCTCGACGCTCTTTACGCGCTGAAAGGCGCGAGCTCTGCCGACCTTCGTGAAGAGGGCCCCATTGTCCACATACACAAAGACTGCTTTACCGTTGTTGTCGTCAAGCAGACCGTTATGCAGCTTGTACAGTCTGTGCCCATCTGGCGAGCGCGACGGCGTCTCGTCCAGTACGAGCTGCTTATCCTCTGCGAGAGTCTGCAGAAGAGAGACGCTCACTTTACCGCCGTTCTGGCGCAGCATAGTTTCGTAGGTGCGCTGCTTGGCAGAGGTGCTGCTGGTGCCGTTTGCCTGCGCTACCTCCGAGTGCGCCAGCTTCTCGAGGATGAGGAGAAGGCGGTACTGCGCAGAGTGCAGGATGCCTGTCCACTCACGCGATTGTTGCACTATCTTGCTGGCATCACTCATCCCTGAGGAGGGCAACGAGGCAAGTAGCAGCTGCTTCACCAGATGGCCGTGGGGCTCGACAAGGGCACGATTGAACGACACCGACATGCCGTGCCGCGCCGTGTTGTTACCGAAGGTCTTCTCCAGAGGAACCAGCCACGCATCGTAGAGCCGCTGAGCAATGCGCAATCGACGGTCCAGCAGTGGCGGAGAGGACGCCGAGGTGGACTGTGTCGTGGACTGGCAGGCATACAAGAGTGTCAAGACGAGTCGAAGAAGCCAGCGGCACTGCACGTGAAACTGATCCGCGCTCGCGTAGTAGTCGGCGCGGAGGTTTTGGGCGGTAGTTTGCAGCGGCTTCAGAAACCACCGCGACGCGAGCGAGGAGGGATACACCTCAAGCAGATAGTAATCCAGAGCGGGCAGGAGAAGCTGGCCGCCGCTCAAGAGCTCATGCCCGAGTAGATGACAGGCGGATTCGTTTGGCGCGCGCAGATGGACGGAAGGGGGACGAAAAAGTATGTCGGCGAGGCGCGCGAAGAGGCGCGCCTTTACCGGTGGCGGCAGCAGAGCAGCAGCATCGTGCAGCAGCGCACTGAGCCTCCCGTTTCCATCTCGCATCCACTCCGGCACCAGCGGCGGCGGCTTGGCATTTCCGCTGGACGGCTGAAACACACGTGCCAGCTCCGCTGCGATGCTGGAGGCCGCACGGGGAACCGCTAATGCAACATCCACGCAGAAGGCGCTAAGGATGAGTGTCGATGTGAGCTGCGCACCGCTGCTCCGCGTACTGCCACTATGCTCGCCTGGTGCTGCACACATTGCGCTGCCGGCCGCCACCACTGCGTCTTCAGCGTCCGCTGCCTCCTGCGCGCCACCCCAAACCTCTGCCGAGGACGTCCATAGCGCGGCTGTGGTTTCTGATGTCTGCCACGCTGCCGTCGTCGTCCCTCGCAGTCCCCGCGTCATGCTCTGCAGCAGTGCGAAATCCTGGCCCTTGGCGCGACGCTGCTGCATCGCCAGCGACGGTGCGGTACTTTCCTCGCACACCTTCTTCATCATGCCCGCAGCAGCCTCGACGAACGATCGAAACTCGCTGAGCCTTCTCAGGGAGCGGACGGCATCGGCGAAGCTGCAACTCGCGCACGCATGCTGGATGGCCGCGCTTGAGCCGATGGAGATCGAGGCGGCTAAGGATGAGGCCGCGCAAAACGTGGGTGGTAGACCCTGCTGGCTTTGAATGGTGCTACGCCGTTCATCGAGCAGCACCTGAGAGCGCTGCAGAGCGCGAGTAGTGCTAGTAAAGAGCTCATCTACCTGTGACATGTTGAACATGCTGCGCGCCGCGTGTGTCTCTGTGCGCACGGGGGCGTCACACCTCGGACGAAGACAGTGAGATTGGGAGTGAGGTGTCTCTAAGGGGAGCAGAGAGGAGGGAGCGGAGGAAAAGCGGGACAGCGGTAGGGTGAAGCGAGCGACACATCCGACTCACAGCCACCGAGGCATTCGCAGAAAGTGACGAAGAGGGGAGGGGCGGCGGAAGTCGCAAGCGCACGATAAGGCCCAGACTCCGTTACGGAGCTCCGCCCGTGCGCAGCCGAGCCGCAGACAGCACTGAATGGACCGGCACGTGCTTCTAATGGCAGATGAGGCCAAGGACAGCTGTGCAGCGCTTTAGCCCCCACAGACTCCTCCTTTCCTTCCTCGCCACTGCACGTTGCCTTTTTGCAGCGTCACCTTTTCAGTGCTTTTCGTATGGTCCCTTCTTGCGAGTTGACGGAGGGCATCTGGAATAGAGACAGATGCGACACACCACTGCATCGCCCGCTGCAGCCATGCGCCGACCCAGTCATCACGGCACCGCCTCTGTCTCGAGCTCCGCGCACACAGCCGCGGCCTCGCCTGTCGCTCCGGCGTCCCCCACGTCGGAGGTGTCGGGCCTCGCCACCACCAGAGGCGGCTCGGCATTCGGCAGGGAGGGGAGAAGGAGGGTGGGCTGCTCGACTTCCCTACACCGAGTGGGGTGACAGGGTGGTGGGTGGGCCGCCGCACCACCACCGCCGCCACCGTCAATTACCCGGGGAGGGGAGGCAGCGCTCCAACATGCGAGCAGCTACGCGCTCGTAGCGCTCATGAGCTGAAGTCCAAAAAAGACGGGTTAATACGCGGAAGAGCTTCTCTGGAACGGCACCACCGATGCCTCACGGAGGGGCGCTTTGCAGGGGCCCTCTCAGAGTCGTGCGCGGTGCTTTGCCGAGGACAAGGCAGGAAGGCGATTCACAGAAAAACAAAGAGATCCACGAGGGAAGCAGAAGCACAGCGTAGCAGAAGGTAAACGCGACACCGCACGAGCGCGGACGGTCGGTGGATGTTACGGCGACCGAGCCGTGCCATGCCTGCACAGGCGCGCATGCAGTGTTGCCTCTCTTCTGCATGCCTTTGTGAACCGATGGGGCGCGTGGGCCCATGCGTCACACACCCCTATCGGGTACGCTGAGAGGTGGGAGGCCTATCCTACTCCCTCACCGTCACATAGATGGCCAGTAGCAGAAATGTCAGCCCGATCCCACCGCCGATGAGGGCGCCGCCAGACGCGGCGTCGCACATAAAGTAGGTGTCGCTCACTGTCACGCAGAGAGTCCCGGACACAACCATTGTGAGGGGGTTCAACAGCACGAGTGCTGCTGCCGTCGCCACGCCCAAGATCACGCTTGCTGCCATCCTGAAGATCATCTGAGCAAACAGCATTGCGGCCCACAAAACAGCGGCGATGATGTGGCAGGAGAAGGCATAGTACAGGAAGTGACGGTGATCTCGCTGGAAAGTGCGGCGCACCTGTGCATGCGTCGTCACGAGTGGCACATAGTTCCACTTCCACAGCACGCCATTGTGGTACCACACCTCCGTGGACTTGATCGGATTTTCCGTCTCTTCCCGGTTGATGCTGGAGCTGCACCGCAGGCTGATACGGGAGAACGCTGACGGTCGTCTCGAGGGATCAAGCCAGTCTGCGGTAGCAGGATAGAGCTCCTTGCGCCTCGCTTCCACACTCAAGTACACGATCTGCGACAGCGCGACCACCTGCGGGTATCCTGAAGTGTTGCACCACAGCCCGCTGATGTGCTGGCCAACGGAGAACGGATCGAAAGAATTTGCGTAGCGCGTGCCAACGTCCCTGCCCGCCAGGAGCGCGGACTCATTCTGGAAGACCGCCGAGGAGTAGTTGGCGTCAAAGTACAGAAGCACAAAGCACGTAGACGTTTTGTCGTCGCCCCCAGCCCACTGCTGCACACAGTACGGTACCAGTCGCCTCTCACTTTTGTCCAGAGTGAGGGGGCGCCATCGAAGATCGCTTAGCTCGGCTGGCACTAATACGAAGCTCGGCAGGCTCTGGCTCGAGTACGCCTCGCACTGTGCTGACATCGTGAGGTCGATGGTCGGCCCGTCCAGCACATGCTGGGAGGCCTGCACGCGGGTGAAAGCGAGAGCCGAAATGGTGCCCAGGTACATGCTGCACACGAGCATGAGCAGACCCCACGCGAGAATGCGCATGGTGCTGCGCTTGTTGGTGCCCGAGATGGAGCTGCCAGCCAGCGGAAAGATGACGAGGGTTACTTCCAGAAGCGTCATGACAATAAGGACTACGAAGGCGGTGATGCCGAGGTGCACGTCAGAGCGGAGCGCTGTGCGAAGAAAGCCCAGGAAGTAGGCGACAACAAAGTTCGCCGTGAGCATGACACCCACCATGATTCCCGTCGCGAAGCACCATCGAATGTGCTTTGCGGTGCCGATGAGGTGCTCCTTCTTCTTGTACTCCTCCACCTTCATGCGCTCTCGGATGTATTCGTCACGCGTGACGATCTTCGTCTTGGCGACGATGCGGCGCACGTAGCGTGGCAGGTCGGCCTGCTTCCTCCACTCCCTGCGCCTGAAGTAAGTCCAGTGTGGCGCCAAGTTCGCATAAAAGCGCCAGAAGCGGCACACACTGCCGAGTTGCACAATATCCGCGTGTGTGCTCGTATCGACGTATAGGAGTATGATGCACACGATGTCTGCTGAGAACGGACCAGTTTGCTGCGGCAACACTGCCTCCGCCTTCTTCTTGGCATCGCCGTCGTTGCCGCGACCGGCCCGTGCGTACAGTCGGCTCCGCGCGTCGTTGGCGGTGATGCAGGAGCGGAAGTGCACCACCGCGCGTGGCTGCCCTGTGAATGTGAAGTCGCCCGACGCCTCTCGCAAGTGATGCATGCGCACCGTCGACGTGGTGACTGGGCACGAAGAGGAGTACGTGCGGGTCTCGGCTGTGGTGCTCGTCTCTGAGAACACGTCATCGATGCGGGCCACATTTGGCGGCGGAGTCAGCGCCGAGGCGACAGCGTGCCGCTCCGACCGATCCCTTGACACACTGCGCGCCACCGCCACATCGGGAGGCCGCGGCTCGAGCTCACTGTAGACCACGCCAATCGAATCAAGTGAGGTGGTGCGCCTCCAGAAGTCCATTTTGTGTGCACGTAATGACGCGCGTCTGTGCGAGATGCGCGCGCCAGAAGACGCAACGAAGAAGCGCAAGTGGATAGTCGAGACAGGCAGTGGGCAGGCGTACGCTGTGGAGAGTGTACGGCGGCCGCACGCTAAAAGAAAAGTCGCGGATGCTCTGAACCAACGAGAGAAGGGGGAAGGAGGAGAGGGCGCTGGCGCCTCTGGGCTTCCGTCGCTTTCCCTCTGAGTCTCTCTTAGAGTCCTTCAGGACGCCTGCGCACGTGGCGACGCAACATGGCCAGCCACCCGCGCAAAGGCGCCGAAGTCATTTCGATCACGGAAGGACGCGCGCGAGAGGTGTGAGGAATGAGGACGACGAAAATCAGAGATGGTCAGGGAGCATATTCGCAGAGGGGCGAGCTGCGGCAGACATTTCTGAGTGGAGCATTCGGGCGCCGCAAAACAGGGGGCGCAGACCCAGGCAGGCGGGGTGGCGACTTCCCAATAGTCAGGTCGTGCACAGCCACGCAAAGGGCTCCACACACAGAGATGCCGTTCGCACGCGGATTGAGCGCCGCTTCTCGCCTCCCCTTCCTCACCGCTGCGCCACGCCCCTGTGCGGCGGTATCCGTCTGCCGTAACGACTGCTTCCGTCAGCTGTAACATAAAGGCCACTGATTGGGCACGTAAAAACACCGCATCGAGCAAAAAGAAATGACTCTGGGAGTAGCGGCTGCGGGCCGCTGTGTGTGTATGTGACCTGAAGGACGCCGTAGTGGCCCTTCGCAGCAGACTTCTTCTTGGCGTACACACACACATATATATATATATATGGGTAACAAGGCTCGGCGGCGCTAAGGTCCTGCAGGCGTGCGTGAAACGGAAACAAAGTGCCCAGTAATAGGCGAAAGTATCGTGGTGGCGGCCAGCTCGCACATTCTCTGAGACCCTCGCGAGCGGCGGTACACGAGGCAATCCATGCGATGGAAAAGAAGCCAAAGGCTGCGCAGCTCCCGAATATGGCGACGCCATGGAGTCGCAGAAGTCACGTCGATCTTGCGCAATCCGCAATGATCCGACGTGTCCTCCCGCATCACGAGCACCGACCACAGGCCGTACATGGGGTCGCGCGTCGTCTGGTACAGCTCATAGAAAGACTCCAGGAGCACAGCGGGAATATCGCAGTAGGAGGACCGCAGTAACTCACTTCCTCTGCCGTTGCTTGCGCGCGTGTAGCCTGGTACGGGGCCAGAGTTGGTGACGTAGACGGCGCTGCGCAGCTTTCGGCCAGTCGGGTCGGCGTACAGCTGGAAGCACGAGGTGGCCAGCGCTTCGGCCGCCTGCAGCACATCGTTTTCGTTGTACCGTGCATAGGATGGGCGCCCCTCGTAGCGATGAGCGCCGTAGCGAATGCCTTGGCCCAGCACACCCGCCAGCGCGCACATGCGGGGCGTGGCTACTGGCACCACCGCCTCTGCACGAGAGCCCACAAAAGTCAAGTTCATCGCCTGCGCCCCCGCGGTCACGGTACGCGTGTAAAACAAATTCTTAACGATCGACATGACAGCCACGTCGTACGTCTCCACAAGCGACTTGTCTGCCTCCCGCTGGCCACCGAGCACCCAAAGCTGCAGCAGCAAACGCGCCAAAGGGACCACCGCATCGTATGTGCCGGCTCGCAAGGGGAGAAGGTGCGAGCCGTGCAAGGGCGGCACCGCTGCAGCTTCCTCGTCCGGTCGCCAGTACGACTGAGTGGCCTTCCGCAAGGTTTCGTACGCTGCTGTTATGCCGTCGGCGGTCAACGAGGCGCCGCTGGCCGTGACACGACTCCAAACCTCACGACTAAACGCTGACCACGAGGAGGTCGGCTCTGTCACTGCCGCCACTGGTGCTGCCGGCACGTCCTTCAGCACCTTCCGCACTTCGTCTGCCTCAGCGGCCTTACCCTTGATTGACAGCACTACCGCCACGCTCTCCAGTGCCTCACGCACGGCGAGAACTGGCTCTGGGAACGCAGCGATGCTCGCAGTGCTCAGCGCCGCCTCAGCCGCCGCCTTGAGCTCTGCTGCAGATGGGGCCGAGTCAGCGCCGACACCAGTCAGCAGCAGGAGATCCCACAAAGCAAGCTGCACTTCGGGTAAGTGCCTTGCAAATGGTATCACCCGCGTGAGCGACGCAGTGACGTATTCCATAGCTTCCCTTATGAGGTGCACCTCAGCGACCGGGGCAGCTGGCCAGCGGTGAGGCCACAAGGCTTCATTCGGGACCACGGTCGTCGCGCTCGTCGCCTTCACTGCTGACACCTTCGCCTTTGCGCGGTCTTTTATGCCGAGGGCATAGCTCTCGGCAAGGAGATTGACGACGAGGATGTATACCGCGACGCCAAGCACCGCGAAGACGGTATAGTAGTCGACAATGCGCAAGAGTCGTCTGATACGTCGCCGCTGCATCGGCTTGCAGCCATCCGTGAGCGTGCGAGAGGTGAATCGGTGTGGAGAGGCTATGGTGGTGGTGGTAGAGAATGAGGTGCTTCCCTGAGGGTGCAGCGAGTGCGAAGAGCTGCAGAAAGTACCTCACGGAGGTGGCAGACACACAAAACCAAACACGTAGGATATACAGCGGGCCCCAAGTCCACGCCTGTCCGCTCTCTCCTCAGACGGCACGGATACCCTCGTATGCAAGCGCGCTGGCCGTGAGGGAGCCCAAAGAAATGCGTACGTATAAAAGGAGAAATGGCTCGGAGGGTAGTCGGAAGAGCGGCTGGGAGGCACACCAAAACAGCAGACGCAACAGCCGGTAGCGTCTCAATCGCCAGAGCGTGCGCATGCGCTAGGCGTGAAGGCGAGGGGTGAGCCGGCATCACCTCAGGTAGCACGGCCTCATACGCACCAGCCAGAGCTCGCCGCTTACATGGCTGTGTAGACGGAGAGAGACGGCTCGGAAACGCGGGAAGGAGGGAAGACAGGATGTCGTTGAAGACACCATATGTTCCTTTATGTGCCGCTCATGGGGCTACGTGGAGGAAGACTGAAGAAGAGGAGGGAGGGGATCAGACGGCGGCGGCTTCGGCTGACTATATCTCGTTTCTGTGGTGCACGAAGCTCATGTGGGAGGAGACGATACGCGTGGCCCACGCGCCTCCCTCCGTGCTATAAGCGGCGTGCCGTCCCACGAACCACGTATAGCTATCCGAATGTGAAGCACTTAGGTGGTCGTGTCTGAGAGTGAGTACACGCGCTCTCGTGCCTGCACATCTTATCATGAAAGTGCTCGCAGCCTTGCCAGCGTCTGACAAGTGAAATCAAAGAGTGATAACTTCAGAAGCCAGCCATGCCCCACCGCAACCACTCAGCGAACGAAGGTTGCACGGACGCGCCTCACGCACTTTGTACTCGCCGGCAGACGTCCAGCCATCATCACCGCGGTGGTGCAGAGCGGTAGAATCTGCCGCGCAATCTGTACCAGATGCCAAGAAAAGCGCCACCACGCCCCCTCCCCTGATCTTCCTCCAGAGCAACAGCAGCTGCGAAAGGCGGCCGCTCAACCACTACAGTATCGCAAAAGCTGCGGCAATCGTCAGCGCCCCCAAGGCGGAGGCCAGCGCAGTCTCCTTGTCGGGGTGACTACTAAAAGTCCAAGCACGAAACGCACCTTGCATCGGCTTGCATGAAAGCGGCCCAAACTGGGCTAGAGCCGGGAATCCCCTGTCGGACGAGCACAGCGCACTGCCTCGAGCTGCTCACAGGATCCGACATGCACATCGGCAATGCACCGCTGAGCCATCCACGCCCCGAGTCCGCCGCTGCGCTCTCGTCGAGGAACCGCATGACAGAAAAAGGTGCGCAGATGAAAGTTACACGGGAGCGTTGGAGAAGGGGAGGGGAGAGACACACAAACACACACAAGCGGACAGACACGGTCATACCTTCGTGTGCTCGCGAGAATATGTCCTCTTTATCGGGCAGCGCAGAGGAGCGCTTCTTGCCGAGAGCACGGAAACATACGAGGAGCACCCAGGAGGACGGGTATGTCCCCATCCAGAAAGGAAGACCCCATACATGCGTGAGCTCCTCGCATGCTGTCTGGCGCTTTTGCTGCTGTTATTCGCGTGACGTAAGCGCCGCGAAATGCGGCACTGGGGAAGCAAAAGTGCCGCCACCCCCCAGCGAAGAAGTGAAGCGCGTAGCGCCACTAATGGCATCACATGCTCACAAGAAGCATTACACACGTAAATGCGCTATATCGGGCTATCGGGCTCACAGCTGCTGTGGGGGGAACACCTTATTATTGTTGTAACGATCTCTCTCCAGCTGCGCGCGCTGCTCACGCAGATGCTGAAGGCCCTCAGGTACACCCACGACGAACTCACCAGGCCGCCCCTTGCGCCGGACGTCCGTCAGGTGCGCGATTCGCTTACGAAGGCCACGACTCCACAGCAGTGCCGCCTCACAGTTCTTTTCTTCATTGCTGCGCAGAAAACCAAACCGCCAAAGCCACTGCACCTCCCGCTCCATCTCCTGGTGTCCCACGGCTGTGGGTGACGCGGTGGCGCCGCCACCTCCAGAGGTACCAGCCGTGAGACTTGTGGAGGGAGTGTGGCTCGTCTGCAGCGCGGCCTCCTCATCCTCGTCACAGGGATACAGCTCCCAGTACTGGCGCCTCTCAATGCGGCGCACTTCCGCCGCCACGTCAGCCGCCTTGCCGGATAAACGACCGCGCTCCTGCTCGTTGGCACGCTCCGACGGTCGGGGCTGGTCGCCGAATAGGCATCCGCGCTGGCCCATGTGATTGTAGCGCAGTACCAACTCTTCCCCCGCCTCGATTGTGCGCGAGGCTGTGATGGAGACGTCACCGCCATCCTCGCGCTGATAGACAACGTTGGCATTCGCACAGTGCGTGTGGTTTAGCATGTCCACAAACGGTATGACGGAGAGCTGCGGAGGGCCGGGGCGGCGCCAGTTCAAGTTGACCGCGCGGGAACGAGTCATGAAGTGCGCCCAACGCAAGGTGTTCTCTTCGCTTAGCCACGCAGCGGAGTCACGCACCGCTTCCAAGTTGGACGCACCCGACGCAGAAGGCGGGAGCAGTATCACTGGCAGTACGGCATCGACAAAGTATTCCTGCAGCTGCCGCTCCCACGTCGCGAAGAGGTGGAGAGCCCCCTCTTCGGCTTCCGCGGCGCCGCTACGCGCTCGCAGAGACTCGCATTGCCGTTGCGTCAGAGGCGACGTGCGCCCCTTAAAGTAGTTTGTGAGCACTGTTGGTGTGAGGGCCGTCTCCATCTCTGGTCGGCGCAGGTCAGCGAGCTCCAGTTCACCTTGCGTCACTGCCTGCACCATGAGATCTGTCGAGGCCGCAGCCACATCCTCACCAGGAACCACGTCTTTTGTGTGTCGTCCGAGCCGAAGTCGGCGAGGAAGCGACTCGACCTTGTCGTTCCTGAGGAGACTGCTGCGCAGCAGCGTCCCCAGTGGTGGGGCCCGGCGAGGAAGTGCATCAGTCCACGCACGCAGTGGATTTTCGGCAGCCAAGGCGCCAGAGTTCAGCGGGCTGTGTGAGAGATACAGAGCCAGCATTATGAGAAGAGCGTCACGGGAAAGCAGCAGGTGTGGCGGCATCGAGGCTGCCGAGGGCATCGCAGACAGCCGACTGATGAGGTCGTCAAATCGCTGGGCGGCCAGCGGCTGGAGGCCGGTGGCCGCGGCCGCGTCCACGCTCGTTTTCAACGGCACCCCACGACAAGCTCGCCGCAGTAGCTGTGAGGCGCGCTCTCCAGTCATGACGCAATCGTGCCTGACAGTTCCGATGTGTTCACCACGGCAGATGCGGGAGGTGGCAACCAGTGTGCGAACTGGCAGTGGGTCAGCGATGGGTGTACTATTCGAGTAGGGTCGAACTGTTTGCTGCATCTTTTCGGCTTTGACGTCGCGCATGCACCGTGACAGCCACGCGCTGCCGACACTGAGCGTGTGGAGGGGAGGCATCGTCTTCGACGGGAAGGAGTCGAAGCTGAAACGTCGATCGGAGAGGCGCCGCAGCCACAGAAGCCTCACCAGAAGAATACTTCAGAGACCCGCTGGGCAGACGGAGCTGAAGCTGCCACCCGACAGATGACGGAGTTCTGAGGCAGGAGCTGAGAACGGTCAGAGGAGGAGGGGAAGGAGGAGCACGTCTCTACACGCCAAACGGATTAGCCGCCACTCGAGGGGTCGCACCTCGCAAGTACGCACAAAATCGGCAGCGCCGCTTGCGGAGCCGATGCCCACAGAGTTTAAGCGACCCCTTCGATGGAATGACTCCGATGAACCGGCCAGTGAGAAGGGGGGGATGAGAGCAGAGGGTTAAGGAGGACAACGTTGTCGGTACTGCATGAGATGAAGTTGTGGCCGGGTAACGTGACCGTGGCCGGAGACACTCGAGATGTTGTGAAGGAAGGGCGTCGCCAGAGGCGGCAAGGCGTGGCAATGCACAACCGTCTTCGCAAGTGTATCCGTATGCGCGCATCCCCTGCGACAAACGAGAGCCGCCAACGCAAGTAACCACGCACCTCCATGCCCTGACACTCGCCTGCACGATATTGGTGCTGCATTCGGTGGGCTGCACTTCCAACGCCGCAGTTGTCTCCGGTATTGCGGTGTCGCTCCAGGGAAGAAGCGGGCATAGTAGCAGCCTCATAACGAAAAACAGGCTGAGAGCGGCACTGCGCGGGCCAACTTACGCACAGCCCTGCGGTCCCACACCGGCACAAGCAGCGCAGACTCATGCCGAATAAAGCCGCGGGGAGGGAAGTGACGGTAAACAGAGACGCTGAGGCGCTTAATTAGATGAGAATGCAAACACAGAGGACAGAGAGGTAAAACGGCACGTGATGAGAGGACAGAAACAAAACGGAGTCACGCGCATGCATACGCGCACAGACGCTGAATCGAGCCTGTCTGTCTGCCTGTCTCTGTTTGTGTGCGCGTGTGTGGGATGTTTACCTGGGCGGCAGGGGAAGACGGCGTGCAGCAGAACAAACACGCGCTCCAATGGCATGCGTGCAGAAGAAGCCGAGAAGCGCACACGATCGTGCACGGTGCCAAGGCGCAAAACAAACATTCTACCAGAGAACAGCAATGACATGGACGGCGTTGCCAATAAAGGCGCTGGCGCATGTCAAACGTAGTCCACTGCCAAGTCGAAGTCGCCACGGTCGACCTGGCGGCGCGTCTCCTTTAGATCACGCTGTTCCGCCCGCTCCTTCCGCTGGGCCGCGTGGCGCTCAGAGAATTCGCTACCGGCGCTGGCCTGGCGCCCTTTACCCATGACGGTCTCCTTGAATTCCTCCACTGTCATGTTGTGCTCCTTGGCCATTGCCTCGAATTCTCTTTCGATCTCCTCATTCGTCACCTTCTTGACCTCGTGGGAGACCTTTTTTTTGGTGGCGCTGATCTCCTTCTCGATGTCCTTCAGGCGGGCCTTATTCTTCACACCGGCGGCGGTGTACGCCTCTTCTGGGATGTCGGTCTCCTTCCTCTGCACGCGCTCGTACAGCTCCCGGAGCGCGTCCAACTTCTTGGAGTAGTCCACTGGCATTCTAACTAGACGAAGGGAAAGTAGCGACGGATTCAAGCGGGCGAAACAGAAGGCGAAGAGGAGCACAGACGAACGAAACCTTCGCCTCTGGCCACAACTCGAGATGTACTTGCGGGTACCTGGTTTGGGCAGGATGCTGAAGAAAGCGCAAGACGCGTACGGCGTGCACCTGGCGGTGCATGCACACGAGAAAAGAGGGGCAGATAGGAGAAAAAACTTGCACAGAAGTAAAGGCATCGTGCACGCGTAGACGCAGACGCTGACACACATTCGCATGCAGCCGAGAGAGGGAAGATGAGGCCTCGACCTTCGCAGGTGCGTCACACTTGACGCATCGAGGAAGGCCTCTGAAAAGCGGAGCTGACTTGTCCTCGATGATGAAGGGTGACTCTACAGGACAGCGAGTTCGCGTCAGCTGCCTTCTTCCCCCCCTCCACCACCACCACACACCTGCGCCACGCGCTAGGTACGTGTTCTCATGTCCTTTGCTAGCAAAAATGAGATTGTATCTGTCTGTGAATGGACTCCTGACCCTACCACCACCACCACTACACTTGGACAGACAACCTTATCATCGCAGCAACGCATTCATCGCAAAGGAAGCGCAGGACGCACGAGAGTTGCACAACGCGCCGAACACCAACCAAAAGCACAGACATCAGTGAGGGGGAAAAGGGAAAAGAGCAGCGATAGCCCTCCACACCCAAGTTGTCCTCCCTCCTCCTCTCGCTCATCTCCTTCTTTCCGCCTGCGCATCAGCTGAAGCGCCGCGCGCCGTTCAGTGCTTCTTTCGGCTCTCGAGGAACACAGGCAGCGGCGTTATACCGGTATATCTCATCACTTCATCGTATTCCATGGCGAGCATGTCCTCCCACGGCACGTTGAGATACATGGGTATGATGGGCTGGTCATGACGGGAGCATGGTGCGTTGAGTGTAGCCCACTCCCAATAGAGTCGCAAGTTTGCCCACTGCGTCGCTGAGAGGTGCGGCGCGCCGCCCACCACCGACAGCAGCCCGAGAGGCAGGCCGGTGTGCCTCCACTCGAAGATCTTCACTGCCAGCTCCTCCTCTACTGTACGGCCACAGCCGGTGATGGCGTGCAGGAAATCGTGGCACTGTCTGTACCGTGTCATTACATACGCCAACGTTGGATCAGCAATGTGCCGCACCGCTGTCCGCCCACTTGGCAGGAAATGGTTACGGTCCATGTACGCGGCATACCGGAAGCCGAACGTGGATGGCGCGAGACCGCGACTGACCTCAAGCGCCTCATCGCACACAACAGGAGTGTGTTTCAAAATGTTGCGGCCCCGCATGTCAGCCATCATGCAGTTCTTCATGTTTTCCAGCGCGTCGAGAGAGCTCAGTTCACCAACAGCGGCTACAGCATCAGCGTTTGTTGGGTCGCGGATAGCCTTCAGGCTTTCAACGGCCAGCACGCCGACTTGATGGACCAACGCGCCACCCGTTTCAATGAGGGGCACCCACTGCATTAGTCCTTTAAGCGTGCGCACTAGATGGCGGTGATGCGCCTCGATCCCGTGAACTTGCTCGCGCACACCTTTGGCACGTCTCGTCTTCGTAGGGCGTATGCGTGCGAAGAGCCGAGCTGCAGTTGCTTTGCGCCCTGCAAGAGGAGAGCGAGCGCTCTCTGAGATGGCAACAATAACCCCTCGAACACACACTGTTGAAAATGTCGAGGGAGGGGTCTTTTCGCTTCGCCCGAGAGAGCGGCACGTGTGATGTTGCTGCTCAATGCGGCAATTTGTAGCCGCTGGGGCCAGCGAAATGAGACCGGTAGCACACAGGGAGAAAAGGTGAAGGAAAAGGGTCGAGAAGAGATGAGGCGGGGTCACAGAGAGAGAGGGAGAGCGGTGGGCCGGGGGTCGAGAGGCGCCTCTGTCGTGTGATACGACGGGCCCGGCAGAGCAGACACAGAAAATGAAAATGCGACGCTTTAGGTGCTCATGGAGTGACGGGCGTTGCCTGTAGGTACGCCCTCAAGACTGTCGGCAGCGCCTGCACACGGGACTGCTGATCATGAGCAGCGGCAATGATGTTTCGCTCACGTTGGTGTGTTTACGACACAGGGGGTGGGGGTGGAGAAGAGGCACGAGAGGCGCGGCTCAAAGGAAAGATGCAGTATTCATTCGCTCCCTTTTCCTGCCCGCCACCTGCCCACAGCCTCCTCCGGCACGCTTCAGTGGAGGCAGAGTACCTCTCTCTTCCCCCGATGGAGGTCGCCGCCGTTTGTATTGGACGTCGTCTCGCCGTCTGCTTGCCAAAGCCACGACAGTACGAAGCATAAAGCGCAGCCAACACATAAAACGGAAATTCTGCGAGAAGAATAGCGAAAGAGGACAGCGGGCGATCCACGCGACAGCCGAAACACGGCAGACACGGCAAAGTGGAGACGATTCGGCACACATGAGGAGAGACCCGCTGAGCGTGAAAAGCCATCGGCCGCCGTTTCGCGTGCAATGGTGGCGCTCTCAGCTGTCGCTGCACCCGTACGTACGCACTGAAACCGACACAGAGAGAGATGGAAGAGACAGTGATGCAGCGGAAGGGGGGAAACCCTTCAGCGAAGAGTAAGAGAAAAAAGAGGGGGCAGAGGTAGAGCCGAACGAAACAAACGTCGCCATGATGGAGGAGGGAGGGATGGATGGGATCGCAGGCGCCGAGCATCCAACCCGTCACAACCCACCTTTCACCTGCTCACACAGAGACAGCAGTAGCATGACTCAGGCCTACCCGTGCACGAGCACATACCAACGCACACGAAGCCATGGCATGCAGCCACTTCTTCCCTCAGATAGCCTTGTTCAAAAACTCAAAGTAGAGGCGAGAGGAGGTGGAGCGGGGGCCCTCATGTGTAGCAATAGATCGACGCGGTCCGTGTCTAATCGTGAGCATTGTTGCCAGCGCTTCCGTACTTGCGTCAAGGACAGACATCTCGTTCCGTTCGATGGCGGCGAAGAGGTGGCGGGCAGCAACTATCCTGCAGCTCTCGGGCAGGTTAGCGATGAGCTGATCGGAAACACGCTCCGCCTCGCATCAAGGGCGATGAAGGTCCAATCGATCAGCGAAACGTCTAGCTTGCATAGAAGGGCATTCACAGTGTCAATGTGCCCCTACTGCTGAGCGCCACTCCGTCTCACGCGGTCCTTTCCGACGAATATGCCGCAGCCTTCCGGTGAAATCCCACGATGAAGTTGTGAGCATCATCCGGCCTCTCCGTGTTTGCGACGGATTTAGGTGCGGCCTTTTCCATTGCGTAGGTGATGTTGCCCCTAATGGAGCGTCTGAGGAACTGCGACTAGGGCCACTCTCGCACACTGATGGTGCAGACACTGCAGGGACGGTCCACCATCTTCGCCGCGCCGACGCCTCTCATGAACTGGCCCAGTACCCTGTTTAGCCTCTAATACGCCAAGCTTGCCATGCCGAAGTACAGCTTGAAAATGACCAACCGACCAACGCTAAGCTTCTGCGGCGCTGTCGATATGTGCCCGCCGAGGCCTCGCGGCACTGCACGACCTGCGTGGGGGCAAGGAAGAGCACAGGGTTGAAAGAAGGAGGAAGTGTGGTGGGAAATGATGTGAGACACCGTGAAGTTGCCCACATGCAGGTCGCCCTCAATCGCGCGCTCTACACTAGAAGCCTAGAGGAGAAGGTGACACCAACAACGCGGAGGCGAGGAAGCGCGAAACCGGGAGCAGATGTAATCTTCAAGCATAGGTAGTGAGCGGCGCGCTCTCGGCGATAAATCGGCCGTACTCAATGGTGAGAGAAGACAGGAGCAGAAGACTAAGGCCATCACCCCGCCAGCGCTGGATACGTGCACTGTTGTCTTCTCTCCCCATGTTTGTGAGTGCAACGTAAATCCGTTGGAAACCCCTTTCTCTGCACCCACCTACCAACACATACGTACACGCATACGCATGTGAATAGAGGTGAGCGCATGGGCGTGCACGCACGCGCTAACGCCAGAGGCAATTCATCATTCGAATCGATTAAGTCCGTCGTTACAATTCTTTTACGGTACCACCTCTCCGTCCTCGGCACCGGCAAGCGCATTGCAGCGCCTGCTGAGGGTCATGTAGGATTCCACTGCAGGATAGTTCATGATGTCAGCAGCGGCCGGCAAAAACACGGTCGGGGGAGGCAAGAGGTGGTGTCCGAAGCGATTCCGTTTCTTGGCAGGGAGTACGAAGAGGGATGGGAAACACCGCATGATTGGAGGTGCAGCACCCGCCGAGCACGACACCCCAAAAGGTCCTCTGCCACCGGAGGGGAAAAGGGAGGAAGCCACCGAGAACAAAGGGGCCGAGAGCGTGGGCTCACTTTTTACCCCCACCGCTGCTGCGGTTCTTACTATTGCCCGGCTGGAAGTCCCGGCCGCTGCCCCTATTGTTACTCGGAGTTGCGCTGTCGCGCTTGTTTCTGTTGAGACGACCGCCGCGGTGGTGGCGCATTTGTCTGTACGGTATCTTCCGCGACGAGTGGTACACGCGACCCCCGCCTCCCTCAGAATGTCCATACGGCGGAGGGCCCCCGCTCATCTGATGAACACCGTAGAACGGAGTTGCGTGCGCGTGTGGCCTGTCGTACGCCTCTTCGTCGCCGTGGTAGTACCCGAATGGGTTCTCATCCTCTTCGCCAGAGTCATCGTAGCAAGGCTCTTCCTCCATCATTTCATACAGCTCGAACGGCACTTCCTCCGGCGACTCGGTGTAGTAAAAGGGGCCGCCCCATTCATGGGAGCGGTGCCGCTTAGCGTGGTGTGGCTTTCCCCCTTTGCGCCGTTGCGGCTGGTTGCCACTACTCCACCGGTTGAACTCCTCCACCACCGCTGCCGCATTTTCCTTGCCGAGGGCGTTGGCAATGAACTCAAAGCTTTTGCCATCTTGGTACATGTTCACCATCGCCTTCACTTGCTCCTCGGGCCATGTCTTCGAGGACGAGCTCTTCCTCTCATCATGCGGCTGCCTGCCGTCACTGCGGCTCGCTGACGACCGCGGTCTGGCCGAGGCATAAGCGCGCGGTGGTCGCCATTGGTCGCTAGGGCGGTGAAATCCATCGGCGCGCATGTTTCTGGCAAAACAGTCCTCTTCGTTCTGCCGCCGCATCTCCTCCCACATGAGTTCGTACATGAGCGGGTCCATGTCTTCATACCATGGCTGGTATGCGCTGTCCTGCTTTGTGTAATAGGACGAAGAGGAGTCGGAGGTCCCGGGCGTCGCGTGGGAGAGTCGCCTGCCTGCGCGATGAAACTGCTTCACCGTATTGTAGGCATTGTTTATGTCGGTCATGCGGTTCGTGCTAGAGGACGCTGAGGAGTTCGACACGTCTGGGTGATGCTCTTTGGCGAGGTCGCCGTAGCGCTTTTTCACGTCGCTCAATGTGGCCGAGTCATGAACCCCAAGTATCTTGTAAGCCTCGCGCACATCGTCCTCCGTCGGCACTGTGCAACATTGCCGACGCGCCACGGAGAAGGGCGTGCGAAACAGAGACTCACGCACGCGATTAAAGAGGCGTACGCGCCATTGACCGACGCCGTGCATTACGGCAGGCAGTCGGACAGATAAGGCAGTTGTGTGACACTCTCGTCCAGGCGCCGGCTTCTTGTCGTCGACTAAAGGAAAGCAACGCAGCAGAATCAGTGGTAGGCAACGAAGAGATCCCTACAGATATGTAGGCGCCGCTATATGGGTCAGTGCCTCGACCGAGGAGGATGCGCACGTGGCAGCAGCCAACGGAAACACGCACACCGTATAGCAGTCGCACGAGCACAAGGCAGCCCTCATCAACCACTATAACCTTCACCGCCTCCTCCACGCGGCCACGGCTAGCTGATGATGAGAGCAAGCGAGAAGCGAGGGAGCGGCAGGTGATGCTAGTGGTAGAGTGACGATAAGTAGCCTTTCACGTCGAAGGCAAAGAGAGAGAGAGAGGGATGGCAAGCTATCGGCAGAGCTCGCTGCGAGAGCAGTCTCGTCTTCAACTCCACACACCCGTACAGCGCTCTGTTAGGCGCTCTGTTACTGTCAGCTACCTGTTTGACTGCCCAATCCGCTTTTTTTTGTGATATAAGGGGACGCCACCTGCGGTCCGCGCACCGCCCCTGTCATACATCCAGAGAAAGAGAAAACGCAGGAAACAACAATTTGGGGAAGGCGAAGCCGACAGCGGGGCTCAGCAGCGGCTGCGGTTCCATTCACTGTTGCTGCTGTTTTGCACATGTATGAGAACAAAGTTCAAAGTGCGGGCCAGATAGAAGAGGTGCAGCTCTACATTGCTTCTGCACCCTCCACTCTCGCTATTGCAGCCAGCACACCCGCCACGGTCGTCACCATAGGGACGGGCTCGACCTGTCACTGAGGAGCACGATTGCAGCCGCAGCACTAAAGGTCCTCGTCCACCTCGTTCTGCGTTAAGTCAAGGTATTCTGACATCTTGGCGTTCAGGAAGACAACAGACTTGTAGCCACACTCCACCAAGTATGTGGCTGCGGACGCGGCCCGGCGCTGATTGGCCGCGTAAACGAGAATGCGGTCTTTTTTCCGTGGCTTTTGCACGCCATATTTCCTCTGAAACGTTGAGTCCCACATCCGCATGTCAGCATTGAGGTCGCGAAAGTGGATCACTAGCGCCTGTGGAAGCGGTGGAATGGCTTGCACCTCGTACTCTTCACGCACATCCAGGAGATGCACTCCGCTCATGCTTCTGGCCGCGAGCGCGCGCACCACCGCCTGGGCCTCGTACACGTTGAATGGGTGTGTAAACTCTGGCAGTGGCATCACGAAGAAACAGGAACGACTGGGTTGGCCGGTACGACAATCTTCTCCGGCAGAACGTAGACCGTTAGTGATATGATCACTCGCTAAGAAAGTCCACCAAAAAAAAAACGGCTCTTCTCTGCCAACGCCCCCCGGTGCGCCGTCCCCCACCACAAGAGCAGGGGCAAGCGTCCATGCAGCGCGTGTTGTGAGGAAAGGGGCGCGGTTGCGGTCGCCTCCGGTGCGGTAGCCGCATGTGTTCTCAAGGAAGGAAAAGAAGAGCGGGAAAAGGCGAGGAGGGGAGAAAAGAGAATGAAGACGACGCCAACGGAGCGGCAGGAAGGCACTCATTGAAGAAGAGCGGCTCGAGCGAGGGAAGCAGACATGTGCTCAAGTGCACAGGACACACCACGGGCAGATGCCAGAGTGTCCGCCAGAAGCGTGAGCGGATGATACAGCTCTGGTATACATCGCATTGGCTCGCGCGACCCCTTCGGCGCGTCCGACGGAGCGGAGACATCTCGAACGAAGAGGGCCACGTGTCGCCACAGTGGGTTGCGTTCTCAGAAGGTGCGGCTCGATGAAGAGGGGAGGATTAGTTCGGGGGGAGGGAGGGGGGTGACAGTGTCGCCACCGTGCAAGCAGCCGCAGAGGGCGCTCCCTCATACGGCCACGAAAAGCGCAACTTTTGAACCTCGTTTAATGGGGTGGCGCTTGTGAATATTCTGGCAGCGCTGCAGAGATGCTAGAAGCTCCGTATGTGGAGTGCCACTGAGCCCAGCTGCCGGAGAAGTTGCCGGCATTTTCGAAGCCAAGCTCCTCGACAAGCTCGCAAGCGACAGCAGAGCGGACGCCGTGAGCGCAGTAGAGTACGATCTGCGTCACACCTCGGACGGGGCGAGGAGCACCAAAGAAGTACTCGAACTCATCATCCATCAGGATACTTTCAGGGCTGAGGACATCCCGTAGAACCGGTAGCGGAATATTAACAGCGGAAGGAATCATCCCCGTCACCGCCACCTCGGCTGTCGACCGCACGTCGATGAGCTGAATATTGCGTGCGGCATCACAGCAACTTTTCTTTGCCTTTACAATGTTCGCCACCTGGTTAATGCTAACATACCGGCGTGCACACCACGCTCGTCTCAGCATCCTTGAACAGCGCTAAAGCCAGCAGCGCGCACAGCTGCGATGTCGAGTAAGCGGTGACCCGCTCCTAGCTACCCGAGCTCTTGCCCTCAGATCTGGCGAAAGCGTCGGCTAAGAGCGCGCGCACCACGGGATCCAGCTAGGGCGAGGAAACGGGAGCGAAGAAAAAGAGTGCTGACCCCTCGACCACCATGAGCTGCCGCCGAAAAATACCAGAGAGCTGCTGGCGCGCAAATTCAGAGTCCGAAATCAACCAAGCGCACACGCAACGAAGGATATCAGGAAGAGAAATGAGCAGATAGTGATGGAGAGGCGCAACACGCACGCGACAAGAGGCCCAGCACATCAAGCAGAGTGGGAAACGGGAGAAGCGGCGTCCACTTTGTCGTGCATCGCCCACCGTCCTCTAGGGTAGGTATTTGTCAAGATTCTTCGCAGCGCATGTGATGATAGCACTAAGCTTTCTTCATCGGCCTGCATGGGCCCACAGTCGATGGGATGTTGAAGCTGATACATTGTACGGGCATGAGCTGGAGGCAAAGTTGTAGACACATGTGGAAAAGATCGTCTCAGCCTCGGCGCGCCCATGAGCAGTGCCATCCGCTCCCGCCCTTGCATACTTTTTTCTGGAAATCCGTCTCGCATAACTGCTGGGCTCGGCTGCGGCAGCATCGCGCTAAAGCAGGGGGAGGCGGAGATGAAATGCCACGCTATGGAGCAGCATGGGGAGCAACACTTTCAAGATAGAGAGCGATATAGTACACGATATCCTCCCCTCTCGCGTCGGCATCGCCGTTTGCCGCACCACGTGTGTCGTCGTGTGCCACGCCTGGCATCGGTGTGGACAAGCCACTACGAGTTGTATGAGGCCCACCTATGACTACCAGACAAAGCGACAGAGGGTAATAGCAGGTGAAGAGGATAGTAAGGCAGCAGCTTGACTATGCTACGCTCTTTTCATGCTCCGACCACTCTGTCCAGCTGCCTGAGTACACATCCACATTTGTGTAGCCGCTGGAGAGAAGCGCCGCAGCCGCCTTTTCTGCGCGCCCGCCGCGAAGACAGTAAGTCACAATGTGATCCGACACCTCGGGCTTGGGTGCTCTGTACTTGTCCTTGAACTCGTCGGCCGTCAGCTGAAGCGCGGCCTCCAGCTGGTCGAGAGGTACGTTGACGGAGGTCGGGATGGCGCCCCCGGCTACCTCATCAGCCTCACGCACGTCCAAGATGCATGTATGCAGGTTGCCCAACTGCTTCTTCGCCACCAGCGCCTTCATGCTTCCGTAAGTTAGACGTTGCATCCCGAGCGAGACAGGAAGCAGTCCTTCTATAGCGTCACAGAGTGATGAAGCGTAAGGGCCGGTGTAGTGGATAGGGGTGGTGGTGGGGTGCACTGGCGACGATACTGCGCGTGAGTAATTGTCATGAAGATGTGGTGCGGTGCGTGTGTGTGCGCGCACGCAGCAGAAGAGAGGGAAGAGAGTAATGACAGGTGAGACAGCGATGCAGGTAAAGTGGTGCTCTTGGCATAATCTGTACGCATCCAGCGTATTCTAGGATGGCACGACCGGCTATCTCCTACTCAGTCGACAACCAGGAGGTGTGGAACGCAGCTCTGAGAGTAGCGCTTTCACCAACCCTCCAGTCATGCTGGGAAATCAGTTGAGGCTCACTATTGAAAGGACATGGAGGAGAGGCCTGCCCCGCATTCCTTCGCTCTCCTGCCACTCGCATACAGCTCTCCCCCCCAACCACAGGCCCCTTTTTTTTCGGCAATGCTTGCCGCGATAGCGCCCATTCGGTTCGTCTAAACGGTTTGTCTGTGTATGTACCGTAAATTTACCTGTGCACCAAAGTCCGGCGAGTGCGCGCCGGCACTCACTAAAACGTCTACCCGCGCACAGGCCCACGGGCCCTCGCTCGACAGCACAAGGTACACCCGCACAAGTGAGCGAAGGTATATGTGCCTTTTTCCTGTTGTGCTGTCGTGCGTAGCATCGCGTCACCGGTGCATCCTCCATCGGCGACTCTCTGGTGCGATGGCGCGAGAACATTTGTCGAAGAGGTGTGCCAATGGAGACACAACCGTCACAGAAAAGCAAAGAGAGGGGGAGAGAGCGATACGGTCGCCACAAGAGGGATATGCAAGTCATCTGCTCTACAGGGGCGGTGCGTATCGCACCCGGTTCTCCGCCTAAATCTGCGCGGCCGGCCACCGCTTCTCTATGAAAAGGCGGCGTGCGTCCATTGAGGTTTTCGACTCAGCCTTCTATGCACCACATCTGCGTAGAGTGATTTTTGGCATCGACGCTTCCTTCCCTCCCCTTCCTCTCACCCCATTCCCGAGAAGCAGTCGATGCACGCATGCAGCAACAGCTGGCTCGCCTTCGGTGAACTGTCTATCGAATCTAAAAGCTGAGCCGATGGGCGCTGTTCGGCCTCGCGTAACCTGCTGCAATTCCGCTGTGCAAAGCGTTGGCTGACGTCGTGGGTAACGCTGAACCGCACTGCAAGGGGGCATGGTAAGAGAAACATCGCACAGATGCGTCTATTGGCCGAGACATAGACAGGTTTCACGATGAGCTAGTGAAAGCACAATCGCGATCGCATGCCCCTTCGGCACCCCTTCAGACCAAACCTGTCCACCAACACCGACAACTTTGCAAACACGCCCGAGGGCAACCACCAGGCGTTTGGCGTCCCAACGTTGTGGGTACACAGGGGTCTCACATCACAGTGAGGTCCCCGGCAGCATCAACGTTTATGTAGGCGCGAATGAAAGCACGTACCACTCAGAAAACAAAAGGTCTGCTCACAGTGTGCGCATCATCTACTGAACGTGCCTGGCCCCACGCCTTGAACCGCAAAAGAGTTGTGCATTTATGGAGGTGCGTTGGAAGACACCATATGAACGGTTGTATTCAGCGGCGAACCTTGCAGCTTGTAGCGCGCATAGCATGCCGTGGGGAAAAGAGCCTCGAGTTCCCCTTTGGTGCGCACCCGTGCCATTCTCGTCCCGTAACTCACCCGGTGGAGCTGCTGAAAAAAAAGCGGGGCCACGATGTCATACTTGCAGCGAATCGTCGGCTTTAAGGTGTAGTACTGTCGGCATTGCAAGTCCGTCTCAGCCACCAACACACAGCCGGAGGAGAGCGCTAACGCACGATTGATATACGACAACGCAAGCGCATCATCGGGGATGCGGCTCAAGACATGTTGCAGCACCACAAAGTCGTACACATCCGTGGGTAACATGCTGTGGAAGGCAAAAAAGATCTGGATGTTGCCCTGCGCGAAACTGTCAGGCACCCGCAGGTTGCGCTGCGCAGCGGCCAGGACACGATGCACCGCCGGGCTGCTCATCAAGCGCATCCACTCTGATGAGCATTGCACATCATCTGAGATCTTTATCGTGTTGTTCACACTGTCGAGATTGCTTTTCGAGTCGGGCAGTACAACGAGTACCCGCACCACTTCTTCCCTCGTCGGCAGTTCACCAGTCCGCAGATTCTTTGTAACCTCCTTTGCGTGACGCGCAGGCAGCACCCAATTGTTTTTCGCGTAATCAATCGCGCAGTCTTCCGTTTGATAGTCGAAGGAGTCGTTGGTCAGCCAGTTGGCTCGCTTTTCGTGCGCGCCAGACAGCATCCCGTGCCGCCGCGCATCTTCAATACGCTGCTTGCGCTCTATTCTGCGCTGCTGCTCCTCGGGAGGCATGTCCTTGAAGTATCGCGTGCCGCCGAAGGTAAAGTCCTTCAGCTTCACATTCAGCTTTCGAAGCGATATTGCTTCTCGCGGCATGTGCAGCTCCTCCACACATGCTACGCTCAAGTGCACGGCATACATGGTCCAGAACGCTTGCTCTTCCTTCGGAAGGGCCGTCTCCTTGCCCAGAAGGCCGAGCATCACCTGCTTTCCCACCTCGCACAGATCAAAAAATGCCGAGTTCATCTCAGACTGGTTCTTCCACAAAAAGTCTTTTCGCTTTGGGTTGAGAACGAGCATGTGCTCCCATTCCTTGCCCACCAGCCCTAGCCACTTCGCTCGCGCCTGTCTCCACATGTCCAGCAGCTGCGCGCTAATGCAGCGGGAGAGGAACTCGATGTTGAGGTACTTCTCCTTTTCTACCGCAGTGGATACCATTAGGTTCGTCTCGCTGAACCCACCCAGACGCGAAAGCGGCCTCGCAGCACTGTCGACGTTTGCCTTGAGCTTCTCGTCTTCTCCGCGAAGTGGAATGCCATCTGAGGTCGACAGTGGCTCCCCAAACAATGCCTCCGCTAGTCGACTTCCAGCCGCAATCATGGCTTCGTGAACGATTTGTGCCGCCGATGCGCAGTGCTGCAAGCGATGCGCCATCATCGGCACGGAAAACGGCGAGGGAGAGAAGGGGTATACACGAGATGGGCGGTTAGCGTTTGTGCCGTTCTCCTTCACCCTCACGTTACTCACCACCGGAGTGAAGCTAGCATCCCGCTTGGACTTCTCCAACCGACGCCGGTACTCGGCGTAGCTCGCCGGCTCACCCAAGGCGGCGCGGTAGTAGAAGACGCAGGTAAGACGCTTCCAGTCTTCCCCTGAGCACGACACTTCTACCTCCGTGTTCGAGTGAAAGTGGTGTGCGTCGAATATCACCACATCGCGCGGCTGCAGAAGAACGTTGATGCGGAAATCGTCGAACGTGAGCGCAAGCCCTTTAAACTGCCCATCTATGCAAGCGATGCAGCTGTAGCCGCCATCAAAGTCACCGACGTCCGTATGAGAAGCTGTACGGAATCGGGAGTTGATGGTGAGAGTGGAGAATGGGGTTCCATGGATGCGCACAACATCTGGTATGGCGTCGTTTTGTGCTTTCCATTGCTTTGGTGCCACATGCCTGTAGATTTCGCTGACGTAGTCGACAACAGGGAATACCGCTGGCCACTCTCTCTCGTGCTCATATGTGAAGGACGTTTTGCGAGACTTCAGCTCCACCGGTGAGCCCCGGTAGTCAAAGTAGCCGGCGATGCCGCTCAATGGCGACTCTCCGCCGAACATCATACTCCGCAGCGAGGTGCGCACGGCAGCAGATATGAGTAGCTCCGATGCCATGGATACCGCATACTTTGGCAGGGCTTTCCGGAGCACCACACCCACGACTTGCCCACGACCATCTCTGATAGTGCCACTATCGTAGAAGTCGATCAGAGAGTGTACGTTGTCATAGAAGGGGTGCGATTTGACCGCTTCCGCGTAGCTCTCTGCCACTTCTTCCGATGTACGTGTCTCCTTCCCGGTGGGGAAGTTGAAGATGTCCAGCCTCGCCTTCTTTGCGTCGGGCTCCATGTATTAGTGGGCGCCGGCAAAGTGATGTGAATTGCACAAAAATTGAATGAGTTTGGCTCGAGCTGCCGAGCAGCGACATCTTAGCGGCGTTTAGCGCGTGCGAGAACCCAAACAAAAAAAAATACGGTTGGCATTCATGAGAAAGTTGAAAGTGGTTGGTGTGAGGAGGAGGGGGAAAGGCATGCGCAGGGGGAAAGAAACACTGACGCCTAGGCGGCACACATGCATGGGATCCCCTGGAAAAAAAATAAGACAGACAGAGAGAAAAGCAAAAGTGAGAAGAATGTGAGACGTGCAACAGTGGGCATAAGCGCAGAAATTGTGATGATAGCGGGCACCAAAAGTAAGAGTGCAGCTGTGCGAAAGTCAGTGACAGGGAGATGATGGGGCCACCGGAAGAAAAGCGGTCGCCAAAAAGGTATAGCTGTGAGACAGAGAGAAGTTCCCGATGTAAATTACCCCAACTCGCTAGTTTAGGTCGCTGCTTCCCTTAGTTCATTGACCGGGGTTCCAGCAGCGACACACACTAAACTTGGCGCGCAATACCAGGTGCAGCCTCCTGAGCCTGAAAGAGAAATTTATCTCGACGGCAACATGCTTTCTCACTATGCGCTGCTCCTTAGCACTAGCGAAATCACAGAAAGCGAGAGAAGGAGCAGGCAGCGGACGCGGCCGCCGCAATTCGCAAAACAAAATTAAGGTTTTACGGGCGATGAGCATGTGTGCGCCTTCGCCACAGAGAGGAACACAGCAAACCAATACGTCTCCTTCAGAGGCTCTCACTTCTTTCTCTCTTCGCCTTCTCTTGTCAGAGTTGGTGCAGGTGTCCGCTCAAATGTATACAAACAGACGGTAGCCCCGACAACCGCCCACCATCACACACTGCTTCGTTTTTGGCTCCCATCTTTTGTCGAGTGCTTCTGTTTTTCGTCTTTTGCTTCGAAGCCCACTCCACAGGACCACGTACAGCGCAGATGGAGGAGGAGAAGGGCAAGCAAGATCGCACGCACAGCGGGAAGGCCATAGGAAGCCAAAGAGCTCCCTGTCTTGGTATTGCGTACGCCCGCTTTTGTTTTGCCCTCATCGTTTTCACCTCCGGCAACGCCTCGCCTTTCACGTGTCTCCGGCACTCTCAGGGGCGGAAGATGAAGAACGAACAAATGGCAACGAGCGCCAGTACCACCGCGATGCCAAAATAGTTGCTCGCAGCTTTGACAGAGGCTTGCTGAACCTTCTCCGCATCGTCTGGGTGAATGTCGCCGATGTAGTACCGCGCGAGCTCCTCGACAGCGCTTTCAGAGTGTCCAACGGCGTTGAACTCGCTCGTGCCATCCTTGCCCGCCACGCTGAGGAGCGTGTCGACGCCACCCGGGTGCTGATCCACGAATTTTGTGATGTCATACACCTTGGAATCTTTGATGAACCACAGGTCATCCTCCCTGACGTGCTTCTCCACTTCACTCAAGTGAATATACTTGGGTGTCGTCGTCATTACAGGACGGTGAGGGGGGGGGCGAAAGATAAAGTCCTGCGAGTATCTAGTGCGGAGTTTTTTTTGGCTCCGGCTGTAAGGTTCCTTTGAGAAAACACTGCGGGGCAGGCAAACGAACGTCAGAGATGTCGAGAGACTGCAAGGCCAAGGAGACACGGATATGTTTTAAGGCTATGACTTGAAGCAAGCGCACAATGCAGCACCGCGGAAGATGGAAGGATTACCGAGGAAGAGCAACCTTTCTCAGATGGACACATGAGAGCACAGGTTGCCCGCACATCAGCAACGGTAAATGAAACTCGCTCCAACAGGCATGAGGGCCGAGGAGGTCAGAGGAAAGTTGCAGGGTAGAAGATGGCCAGCGACGACGCATGGAAAAGAAGCGTTGGTAAAAAAAACGAGATTAGAGCAGCAGCTCCAGCGACAGCGGCCGCGCCTCACACAAGAGAATGCACACTGACGCAGGGAGGCTCTCCGCTGCACCTTTGCGGTCTCAGAAATGCGGCGCTGAGAGAGACGAAGAGAGCTACGACATTGAGCCGTCCCACCGACTACGAGATAGCATCCTTGAAGAGCAGTCAGCCAGGTGGGCACACATGCGCCTCCCTTCCCCATTTTTCCTTCACGCCCACCCAGAGGCAGGGAATATACGCAACGAGGTGGTCTTTAGCCTACCTTTCCCCTCCCGCAAAGAAGAGAGCGAATCACTCTTGGTTGAGAAGCTCGAGATTGCAATAGGAGAGGGGCTGCGTGCGCCTTCACCCTTCGACTTCATATCTTCACTTTCAAAGGAAAAAAAGCAAAATAACGTCCCATCAGCTTCACTCATCGCTTGTTTGGTGCCCTTCCTGTGACGGCAATAACGTGTTTCCACAAAGAACTGCGCGAAACGCATCGTTGGGATTGCAGACTTGGTGCTCCGAAACTTCTCAGGAAAGGAGGGAGGGGAGGTTGGGAGTGGATGAGCGTGGATCACGCGCTGGGGAAGACGACTCAGAGCAGGGGAAAAGAAGCAGGGCCGAACAGGATCTCCAGAGCTCGATGCTTTCGGAATCGACCGTAAAAAAAGAACTCCACACAAAATGACGGCAGTGTGGGCGCTGGGACAACGAAATAAAGAGTAGAAAATAAACTGATGGTCACCTGCAAAAGAAGCGAGGCGAGCGTTGCATCATGACGAAAGCACCCTTCCGGCTGACAGATTAGAGCGCGCTTGGCCGCACCCTTATGGAGTTGCTTCCTTTTTGTTGAGAGTCTTGTGCGTGTCGTCTCCACTAACTTCATCGCAGTAAATAGTGAAGAACACAGAAGAAGCAGATCACAATAGGGAAGAAGACAGCGACGATGCTGGCGATGCTCATCTATGCCTCCCCCCAAAGGATTGCTTCATCTTCGATGTGCCATTAGGGCAGACATCGCTGATGTGGTGCTTGTCCATCTCCTTGGCGGGCACAAAGTGACCGAAGGATTTGAAGCTGTCGGGAGCATCACTACCGGCAAGTCTTTGGAGGATTCCGGAGTCACCGGGGCGCTCCTCGGCAAACGGCGTTACGTTGCGCAACTAGCGATCCACAATGAACCACCGAACGATCACCTTGTGCTTCTCAACATCAACTAGGCAGAAGCACTTGCTAGACACGACGCACAGCTTTCATGTTGGCTAGGTGATTCTCAAAGTGCCTTGCGACTTGGAGCCCAGGTAGAGAGTGTGCACGGTGTGAAGAGCAAAGCCCACCTTGACGATAAAGGAGATGGGCAGAAACAAGAGGAGGCGCGCGCACAAGAACCAGAGAAAACACCATTGGAGCTATTCTAAGGAAACGACTGCGCCTGGGTCGCTGAGGTGTGAGTTGAGGGGTAGGAGGAGGATAACAATGAGTGGAGGCAAGGGAAAGGGGATGCTTGAGAGAGATAACAAAGTTCATAGACTCACTGGCAACCCATAGGGTACGCAGTGAAGCAACACAGGTGTGGTTCTTGACTTCACCATGTCGCAGAAGGCTACGGATGGAGTCCATACTACGCCCCTGCAGCCTCGCTGAAGCAGAATCCACTTCATATCCGCGCTTTTGAGAGACATGTGCAAAGGCGATCCCGGCCACCTTGGTACCCTTTTCTTTTTCATTTACTTTTGTACCATAGCTGCCCCATTGCTGGTTTCCTCCACCATCCTGCCTCCCTGAGCAAAAAGAAAAAAAGAGAGGCCCAGAGAGTTCGCGACACCCTCGCACGCCTCAGAAGACTCCTTCGCGGAGCGCCGGCCGACAAGCCGGTGGCTTAACCTACGATGAATCTTAGTTACGCGTTGCGGGCCCGGATAGCCTGCAGAATCGTCCGCAACCCAGCAAACCCCACGCAGTGCGTGGTCGAGCGGCTACGCAACAGATCCTCCTTGTACCCTTGATACGGAAGTGGCTTAGGCAAGCCTGCCTCTTCGTGAAGCCGGCATTCCACTGCATACAGTTCAGGATTCATGCGGCCCTTCAGCACATCCTTCGGTACAAGTTCACCAATCCCCAAAACCCGGCGCTTTGTATCACGCAACTTCTTCTGCTCTCGAAAGACACGCATCTCCACCTTCGACAAATTCGAGCTCAGATCATTAATGCACGCCTTCATTCGCCGCTCGCGAATGCTCTTTCGGGCACGCCTCACCAGCTTCATGGCTACAATGTGTGTGCAGCGCACACGATGCTGACAGGGGCGGAGAAGACGAGGTGTTGAGTTCAGAGACGCGCTCTATGGGGACCAGGTGAAGGTTGTACGCTATTGATGCAGCGCAAGTGTCTGTGCTGGGTCACCTAGTCATCCACGAATGAATATGTGTAGATACGTACACCGCAAACAACTCAAAAAAGAGGCAGTCGGGAAAAAGTGAACAACAAAGGTAGTGACTCGAGCCTGACAGAATGTCGACTGCCTTCGGAACGGTTCAGCGCGCGCCTCTGCGCAGGTGTGTGTGGTCCGCACCGATGGCACCGAAAACGTCCCATATTTATGATCAACGAAGACGACCATTGATAGCGCTCGGCTCTTCTGACTCATTGAACAGCTATCATTGTGCAATGTGGCTGCGCTCTTTCTCTTTTCCTTTCGTTCTTTTTTTCTCGATAAAGGAAACATCGTGGAGATTTGTCATACAGCACCGCTTCATTGCGGAAGAGTTCTGTACATGGCCAAACAGAAAACAACACGACAAGCGGCAGCGCCGCACTTTGGAGCGACAGCGACTCTACGTGGCTGAAGACTTTCCTCCAGCTTCCGCAGGTCTGCTGCTGCTGCTGGAAAAGACAAAGAAACAAACACTCACACGTTCACGCGTCCGTGTACGCTCACGCACAGAGCAGCCCCAAAGTCACGCCAGCAGAAAAAAAAGCGCGGTGCACTGTACATAACGCTGGCATCCTCCTCGTTGAGGGAGAGCCGTGAAGCCTGTGGCCGGCACAGGATTAACGAGAGAAGCTCAAAGTGGAGAAGGGCGGCTGGTTCATGCAATAGCGTCCCCACATACCTTGCCTGCGGTCCTTAGTTTTGCTTTGCCGACCTTCCCACGCGGACTCGAAGGATGCGAACGTACGGCTTTGGCACAGGAAACGCATGGAACTGCTTGCACAGTTGTCGGTAGCGGCGCAGGCTGCAGGTGATCTTGGCATCGTACTGGTACTCGAGGTAATCAACTTCCAGCGGCGCAGTTCCGAACAGAGGCCTCTGGCGGAACTGCCACGTCAGAGTTCGCACCGAGAGCGCGTTCAGCCACTGACTAAGAGGAAGCCTGTCCCCTGCGTCGGAGACCTTGAACTGCACCTCCACTCCACTAGCGGTCATGCGCATCTCAAATGCCACATTGCACGCCGCAGGGCGACACTTCTCCAGCGCATCCGTGACATCCTTCACATGAATCCCATCGACACCTTTGTTGTGCTGTGTGAACAGAATGTGAATTGTGTTTGTAAACACAAGCTCGCTCACAGTAATGCCCTCCAGGAAATCGCGTAAAAGAGAGAACATGTCGCTCTGCACCTTCGCGCTCCCAACGCCAAACGTCACCGTCGCCTTCACTTTCTGTGTCTCGCGTTCGCGGCGCCGACGATCCTTGGCCTCGGCGTCCATGACAATGTCCCGCACAGGCACCAACTCCGCCACGAAGGGAACTTGCCGATCGAGTTCGCCACGCAGCATGCGGCAGCGCTCGGGAGAGCAGTAGACTTGCAGCTTTCTCACCACATAAGAGGCGAACGATTTCCAATCCCGCTCATTCGCCGCCGTTTCGATTCCGCCAGAGAGAACCGCATACTTTGAAGTGGCCGAAATCTTTCGCAGATGCCCCTCAAAGGCTTTCACAAGGATCCACGACAGGAGTTCTCGCTGCTCCGGCCGGTAGGGCACCCGGAACATGTTCCCAGTACTGCTCGCAAGGTATGCCACGCCGCACGAGTACGGCGTCACTGGCTGTAGGTCAATCGCCACGACGCTTTGCAGGCCAGGTGGTGGTGCCTGCCGGTGCAGTGCCGCCCGAATGACGTCCTCCACGTTCACGACGGTCGTGGCGAAGGGCTCGATCATGCGCGACTCGCACGGGTACACAAAGTTCTGCACGTCACCGTCAGGGCCCTTCGCTCTATAGCGCTCTTCATACTCCCGCGTAATCACGATCGCATGTCGCAGCTCACGCGAGAGCAGCTGGTAGGTCGCTTCACACTCGCGAACAAGGCTGTCCCGAGCAGACGACTCCTTCTGCTCCATCTCCAAGCGGTTAGCCTGCAGCGCGCTCTCGAGGTGACGCTGTTCAAGCTCAAGCTCTGCCGCCGTCTTCTTCTTTTGTCGAGCAGAAGCAGCAGCACCAGCAGCCTTCTTCGGCTTTTTCTTCGGCTTCTTGACGGGCACCATCGCCTCCTCTTCTTTCATGCGCGCCATTAGCTCACGGAATGTTCTGCCTTCGTCGCACTCCAACGTTGCACGGTAAGCCTGCTCCTCGATATACACCGCGAGTGCCTCAAACCCAAAGACTGGTGGCTGACGAAGGTTCAGTGCACCGCCATAGCCGCTGAGGTAAATAAAGTTGGACTTTGTCGTGTCCGTTTGCGACAGCGCACGCAGCATTGTTGCCATGTCGGGGTCCTGCAACGTACTCACCTCGTAGCCTTGCTTCCGGAGAGCATCCTCAAGCGGTTTTGTGTCGCTATCGATGGCAGGTACAGGAGAACGCGGGTGGTGCAGCGTGATGAGCAGCGCGCATAGCGAACCCTTCGCCTTGCACAAGGCATTCATACGAAGAGTGCGTATCTCTTCCACCTTCCGGTCGTCCAAGCTGCGCTGCTCACTCCGTTGCATGGCTTCGCGCTTCGCCAGACAGCCACGCCAGTTCCGTTGAATCACGAGCGAGGCATTTTCTCGAACGCCGTCGAAGAGCTTCTTGCTGAAAAGACAGATAGCAGCTGCCTCATTCGCCGACATCCGCGGGCGGATGCGCTGAATCACATGCAGCGTCGATCCGAACTCGGCATTCAGCAGGTGCGTGTGAAGAACCACCGGCAAAAACCACGGCCGCCCACTCCTCTGCAGACTTCGAATGATGTCTTCCGTTAGCAAGCTCGTCGGACCAGAATTCAACGGTCCTAATTTCGCGGTCACATACGGCTTCAACGTGTCGCGGAGGAGTACCGACTCCGCACCCTCGATCATGCGATTCAGCATCAGCTCACGCCAGCCCCGCGTTCCCTCGACCATGTAAGGGTAGTGCCACTTGAGCATGTTGCAGTCGTAAACTGCGTCAGCGGGAAGCTCCGGCTCGCGAATGTGCAGCACGGACGCAAGGCAGTTTCCGATGCGCACGGTCACCAGGAGGTGCCCTCGTGGCGCATCTGCCTTCAGCACTCTGTTGATGGACTCCTCCAGCCTCGTCAGACTGTCGACTGAGTGGTAACATTGCGCAGGGAGACCGTACCAACAATTCCACTGCGCTTCTGCCTGCTCGGCGAGAATGTGTGGTGTGCGCTCGGGCTCTCGACACGTACCGGACAGCACGTCGTACAGCGCCTCGCGCGCAAAGCCTTGCTCGCCGGCGGTGCACGTGAAAACCACCGCCGCCACAGAAACATCGTTGTTCTTGAAAGTTCGAACGTCCCGCCACACAGCCTCCTCGAGGTCGTCAGACTTTTGCGCGGGGCCGGGAACCCACACCACGTCGTTACGCCGCACGACACCCGTTGTGGAGTCGATCAGCAGTCCATGGTTGTGGTGATGCGAGTGATCCTGCAGTACGTAAGCGCCTGGACCCTCGTCCATCTTCAGCGTCACATAGGGACATCCACGCAACGACAGGTAAAAGTGTGCAATCTGCCCGGTGAAGTGGCGTTTGATCTTCCAGTTGCGCACGTTGTGTCCGCCGACTGCGACCCAGTCATTGAAGCTCACGAACCGCGTCGGCCCCTCCCGCGAGACGAATAGCAGGTCCTGCAGCACATCGTCCACCTTAACAGTGAACTTGTTTGCTTCACTGTCGATGCACCGCCACACGAGCTTGTGCCACTCGCCATCCATCAAGTTATGCCTCTCAGTGCCGCGGAGTAGGGCAGAGCAACAGGCACCGAACGCATCCACAATGTAGAAGGTCGCGTGAAGCTCATGGTAGCGTAGCCGCTCCTTCGTAATGACCGGCTCTGAATTTAGCACGATGCCAAACTCCTGCATTCTGAAGCTCCTATCCGTCACACCCACTAGCGTCATCATGCGCGACGATACGTTAGTGCGAAAGCACAGTTCCATTCGAAAATTGTGCATCAGCTGGCCGAAAAGCGGCACCGTTCCAACGTTCATCACTAGGCTACCATCGAAGGATGGCGCGCAACGCGGAGGTGGCTCCTCCACCGCACGTAGGTTCAGCAGCGTCTCGTGGTGATCGGCAGGAATCGTACGCGTCATCTCCTGAAGTGTTCCGCTTTCGACCGCAAAAAGCGGCCACCGAACTATAGGATATGAAGGGGAACCACCTGACCAGAACCGTAGCTCCGCGATAGTCCCGCGAAACACCAAGGCTGGTGAGTTTGCCTCGTCAAGGTAGCCGCCCACGAAGAGGCGATGTGGCCAAGGATTGAAGGCTACAGGGTGCTCTTGCTGAATGAGCTGGATGTCGATCGGCCGCCCGTCCACCTCGCACGACAGCTGCCCCTCCTCTAAACTGTGGATGCGCAGCATCAGGTGATGAAACGTCGCGCCGTCCGTGAGCCCTTCCTTTGCCACTGACGCTACCGCCTCCAGCACACGGTTTGCGGAGTCGCGAATGACAACTCGCAAAGAGTCTGGCATGTCTTCGTACCAGTTGAGGCTCAGCTGGAACAGCTGGCCCACGTCCTCACGCTGGCCCTCCATGATTTGGACCAACACACGCTTGCCGTCCACTGGCTTCAAGTCGGTGCGAACCCAAAAGTCAAGCACCAGCTCGCGAATTACCTCTTCGAAGTTTGGGATTCCCGGCAGTGCCATCACGGAAGACACGCCGTCGAAGGTGAAGAGAGTAATCTTGTCACCCCAGCCGTTTCCGGGAATGGGTTCACAGCCAAGATCCGTCTCCTGCTGCCGCAGCTCCGACAGCAGCAATGCAGTGTTCCGGCGCGCCATCTGGCTAAACAAGACCGAGTGGCTACGTGCGTTCTTGACTGCCATCAGCGAGGTGACCGTCGATTTCCGGGAAGTACGACTTGCTAAGGGATGCGCTGCAAACGCCTCTGGAACCAGTGAGGTGGAGTCACTGTGCGGCGGCTGGAGCAGGTCATCGTGAGCGGCAGTGATGAGCCCATAGCGGTTCGCTGCAGTGGCCCGTCTGTCTGCGGGATGCACGTAATGGTACTCCTGTCGCAGAGTGGCGATCTTCCTAAGCAGCTCTTTTGACAGCGGCACGCCGCCCCCTGCCTGCTTTGTCGCGTCAGGATCGTGCCCTTTCGTGCCGCGCGCCTCCGCCGCACCCGTATCAATGGGGTTCAAGTTCATCTGCAAAAGCCGCTGCATCTGTTTCTCCTTGGCGATTTCGTCCGCGACGACTTGAATGCCGTACTCCGCCGATGATCGGACCGCCTGAAGAAAGGCGATCAGGGTGGACTCGAGATGCGCCTCGGCGTTGACGCCTCGATGGACAAGAGTGATGCTCTCTCTCCGCTGAGCGCACTGAGCGATATTTTCGAACACCCGGTGCAGCGCCGTCGACTCTTCCTCATCGCTCCCATCGATAAGGCCATCGAAAGGGGTAGCAAAGAAGCATGGCGTCAAAGGGTATCGGGCCGCTCGAAGCTGCGACTCGATTTCCTCTGCGGACGGGCGAGCGCCCTTTTGATCCTCATAGATGACGGCGATGCGATCCTCGAAGGTGGACCATACGTAAGGCTCCTCATCTCTTGCCTCCACTTTCTCGTCCCGCCTACCCTCGTCCTTGCGAGCCGGTTTTTCAACCGAGAAGAGAAGAACCATAGGCTGCCCAGCACACCTTCAGTGAAAAGAGGTAGTGACAGAGGCCAAAGGGAGGGAGATGAAGCCTGTTCTCAACGTCGAAAAGCTGAGGCTTCGAATGTGCCGCCGTTAGTACCTCTCAAAGCAAGGACACACATACATGCTTCGTACCAAGCAATAACGGCCGCTGCTATATTGCGCCCTGTCCCTGAGAATACCTGCGGGAGGGGACCTCCTAAAGCTCTCAAGCACTGTGCTTAAGCGCGATTGTATTTCCGCAGCCAGCAACGCAAAAGAAGGCCATAACGGAGAGCGAGCCGCGAGAGAAAGAGAGTTAAGTGAGGCGTTCATCGACACCCAGGCCTTTCCTAGCCTCTTGAGAGGAAAAAAGAACATAGGTACGGCCAGGAAAGAAGAGGCTACTGTTTGTGCTTCTGCAGTAATAGCACGGCTCTCGTGTTCCTTTTTCACCTGCAACACCTCTCTCTCCGGTCTTTTTCGGCGCTTTTCCAGAGGGCTGCTCTACACTAATGCAGAGGGCCAAAAGAAGGTTGAATTCATCACATACTGTATGAAAAAGGAAAGACCGATGTTGAAGGCATCCCGTCTGTTGTGTACATGAAGAGGGACGTGAAGCAGATTTACATCTTTTTCTTACTTTTCTTCTTTCCTGCGTGGGGCCTAGTGGCGCTAATGTCCACGATTTGCTTGTACACCGCTGGGTCGGTGCGTTCGCTCACCCGAAGCGTCATGCAGTGCTGGCTCGCCTGCAGCGCCTTGAGCAGGCATTCACTGGCACCAGGGGTGACGGTGCACATGTCCACGTCCACGACTCGTAAACCCGTACCACCCTCTATGGCTTCGCAGAGTGCTAGCACGGCATCCGCCTCGCCGGTGAAGGCCGTATCAGCCAGGTCGACGTCCTCCAGCTTGGAGCTCACACAGATCGCCTTGGCTATCTCCTCCACACCCTTGTCACCGATCGCATTTCCACGCAGCGACAACACCGCCACGTTAGACTCCTTCACAATTCGCGACGCGATATCACCCGCCCCCACTGCAGTGATACCACAGTATTGGAGAGAGAGGGATGTCAGGGTGCCATTCCATTGCAGCCCTGTGCAGAGTTCCCGCACCCCGGCATCCCCAAACGGGTTGAAGTCGAGCACAAGCCTTGTCACAGTACCATTGCTTCTTAGGTAGCCACCTAAATACCAGCATCCCCGCGACCCAATCGCGCAACCTGGCAGCTCGAGGCG
Organism: Leishmania martiniquensis; assembly: GCF_017916325.1. Lineage (NCBI taxonomy): Eukaryota > Euglenozoa > Kinetoplastea > Trypanosomatida > Trypanosomatidae > Leishmania > Leishmania martiniquensis. Next base: position 562,698 of record NC_090144.1, read on the forward strand.
CTGGATGCCAAATGGGTTTCGATCCGGGAGAGGGTTGTAGTGGCTGAGAAACTCAGAGAGAATGAGAATGCCATCGTCGCCCAGCGCTGCGTGGTGTAGCTGTATCACGCGGAGAAAGGGATAGGGTCGAAGCGCCACGATGCAAAGCGTCTTCAAATCATCTAGTGACACATCACCATGCACAAATAATGGAACCTGAGGTACCCCTGTCTGGTCTCCATCCTTCACGCGCATCAGCTCCGCCTTGAGCCGCCTCGCAAAAGGGGCAAACGGTTCCCCTAGAGAGCTGCAGGCCTCATGCAGGCGCCGCAGATCCGTGTCGACATGAAGCTCCTGAGCCACGGTAATCACCGGCGCAGCCGGCTTTGTCTCCTTTTTGTTCTGCTTCGCAGTCATGCTTGGTCGCCACCTTTGAAAAGTCCATGCTCGCACACGCAAAAAGGACACACGTCAAACAGCAAGACAGAAGAACCGAAAACAATATCAGGACAGTTGCCAGCAATAGTCATGCCAAGTGTTCGGTGGCCGCATCGAGCCACTAGCAGTGCTCAGCACCCCAAACCAGAGGCACTTGCCCGGTTTCAGGAATGCAGCGGTGCGCAGACTGCATGCTGCCCATAACCATAGAACGGTGCCTGTAAGAAACACCCGTTTCTCTCCCGCTCTGTCTCTGATGGTCTAGTACAAGTAAACAGACACTTAGTCGCGGTCTGCTGCTCTGCAAGAAACTACCACCAATGGCATCCCATTCGCTCACCCTACGCTCGAAACCGTCAGCAAATAAAGCAAAGGTACCTTGTGCAAGAGCAACGACGGAATCGGCCCGCGGAGAAAACGACCTCTATTCTACATCACCGACAGTAACTGAAATGCGACGAAAAAAAAACAGGAAAACACATCAGTGGAGGTGTACTAATCAGCTACACCTTCGAACAACAGACTTCGAAGCTCCAGCAGATCAATCTTCTTGTGCTCGCTTTGAAGCGCGCCTAAAATATCCTCAGCAGAGTCCAGATCTTTTTCGTCGAGAGAGAGAGTTGTCCTCAGGTCCGCCAGAAGCTGCGGTAGTTCTGCCGGGTCCATATATCCCGTTCCAGTACGGTCGTATCTACGAAGGAGGGCGTCGACCGGGTCTTGCCAGTCAGCATCCTCCTCCTTCTGCGAGCCCGTGAAGGATGTGTCCGCCACACGCGGCGACGCCTCGTTCACTGCACTCTCCGTCAGCTGCCCTTCCGAATCGAAAGGCGCCGGGTAGCCGCTCAAAATGGCGAAAAAGTTGGCACTGTACTTGTATAGATCAGTCGGCCTGTCGCGCATCACAGCCTTTGTGTACTGCTTCATAATCGTCCCCAGCTCGGAGGGGACGTTAATCTGATCAACAGAATACATGGCATTCATCTTGGGCGAGCACACACGAGAAGGCTCAGTTTCAACTTTGGACAGCTGTGCTAGAAACAAATTTGCTTGTACAGCAAATGGAGGCGAAAAAAACGTCCTAGCCCATGAGATCATGTGCAGGTGCGCAGGCGCGAAGAAAAAACCCGCACAGAGTCAAGAGGAGAGTGAGAGAGGCGCAGAGATGCACAACAACTACTCATTATCCAGCAATGTACAGGTGCACACCCGCACACACATCTGAAGAGTTGCCCAAGAATGCAGCAAGACAACGGGTCCTTTCTCCTACACACCCTCTTCATTTTGCCCTAAGCTTCCTTCTCTATCACCGACTAACAGGCCAGAAGCAGCATCTATTGTATAACCTACAGCACTGAAAAACAGAGCTGTGAGCGACGCGCTTGCGTGTAGAAAAGCGCCACGGGCCTCTTCCGAGAGGCGCCACAACAGAAACATGCGTCTAATTCTATCTCCTCACTCGATTTACACAGAGAGGCGAGAGAGAGCCTTGTTCTGGTCCAGCACAATTCTATGCAGCCTCTCCTTCGCCTCCGCTGACTCTTGCAGCGACTTCTCCAACCCAGCAACTCTGGCCTCCAGCTCTCTATTCTGATCTGCAAGCCGCTCACACGCGGCGGAAATCCGCTCGTTCTCCTCTATCGCCGCCTTCATGGCGGCTCGTTCCCCCTCTAGCGCCTCCGCCTCCACTCTCCGGGCAGCCGCGTCATCCAGCGACAGAACTTCACGCGCGACAAGGCGCGCATTGGACGCCTCGAGATCCTGTACTTTAGCCTTCTCATTCGTCAACGAAGCACGAAGTGCGGTGATGTCTGCCAGGAGTGTGTCGCACCGCTGCCGCAGCAGAAGTGACTCGTTATCTTTCACGACCACCTGCTTGCTCAACTCACTCAGGCTTTGATGTAGCTCCTCCATGCACTGCTCTTTGCCATGCAAAAGCTGGGCCAGCTCCGCACACTTCGACTCCAGTTCCGCCACCTCGTGATCACTTCTAGCTAGCCGCTGATGGTGATTTTCGTTTTCATACTCGAGCGACTGCATATTCAGTGCCAGCTGTTGCTCTCGCAGATGCATCAGCCTCAACTGCTCCTGCAAAAAGGCTACACTCTCTTCCTTTGAAGCTAAAGCGGCTCGAACATTGTCCAGCTCTCGCTCCAGGAAACGCTGCGTTTCCAAAAGTGACTCGTTCTCCTGCGCCGACTTTTGATACGCACTCAAAATTTCCTGCACCTCCATATCCTTCGCCTTTACTGCGTAGAGCGCATGCGCCTCCCGCTCGCTAAGCTGCTGCAATTCCACCCGCAAATTCTCATTTTCATTTGCAAGAGAGCTTAATTGCCGATTAGCGTGATTTTTTGTCGCCGAGAGCTGTGCAACATCTGCTTCGTACTGACGCAGCTGCTCCGCCCACTGGTCTCTGTCCCGCTCAATTTCAGCTTTCTCCATCAACATCTTTTGGCGCTCCTCACCCAGGAGTCTGATTTTGTCGGCCATTGCTCGCTCTGCTGCCGTTTGATCACTGCATCGCTGCTGCAACGCCCGAAGCTGCATAGAGAGATTCTCTGCATCTTCTACCGCGAGTCGTCTCCGCTCTGTCTCGCTGCTGAGCTCGTTTTTGGTCACTTCCAGCATTGTCACAGCGTCCCGCTGCATCGCACTAAAATCTTCCAAGGCCCCTCGGAGCTGATCGCACTCCCTCGTTTTCTCCTCCAAAACGGCTGCAAGGCAATGAGATGCCTCAGCTTCCTCTCCAGATGTCGCCAAAGGAGCCGGCAATGTTGACACCTGGCATCCCTCAGTCACCCTGTCGGTGCACAAGGTTTGAATATCAGCATCACACCGCTGCCGCTCACAAACGGTGCCCGTACTCAGTCTCTCTACAGAATGCCGTTTCGCTTGCTCCGCCAACTCGGCCTTCAGCCGATCGCGCTCTTGCGTCAAAGACTCTACAGTTACCTTCAGTGCCGTGACAGTGGCGGAGCGCTGCGCGTTGCTCTCCTCCAACGTCCCCTGCACTTTGGCTACCTCTTCTCTTCTGTTCCTCAGTAGCACTTGTATTTTGCGCAACTTCACCTGCAGTTCCGCCCGTTCCATACACGCAACGCTCTTCTCGCTGTTCGCTGCGGCCAACTGCTTTTCTAGGATCTTACAGCGCTTTCCTTCATCGCTCAGTTCGCTACGCGCTCCACACGCGTGCCGAAGCTCCTCCAGCTCTGCATTCTTCACCTTGATAGTTTCTTCATACTGAGTGGTTAGCTCACGCACGTCAGCATAGGATTTGTTTCGCATGGAAACAAGAATCTCTTCTAGCCGATCAACCTCCCGATGAAGAAACGCAACTTGCGCTAGAAGATGTGCTACCTGTGCGTCTCTCGCAGACGTCTCCGAGGGCGAGCGAGCAGAATCCATACGCAACGGAACGTTCTCGCGTGCGCCCATTACTGGAGTGGCGCTCATTGTTAACTTCTATTCCCTTCTTTGATGAGCCTTTTTTTCTAGCTTCTATGATCAGATAGGGAGAACAGCTCTAAGAAATAAACACGCCATAAGCCAGAAATAAGAAGCTGGCTGAAACATCAAGATCGGTGGAGATAAGGGTAGGTATTCGAGGTGAAAGAGCATTCAGCTGAGGACCCCGTTGCTTTTCTTACAGGCACTCAGGAGCAAGCTATCCACCATGGAGACGGCTACCTCTCAGGTGAGAGGAAACATTTTCAGCTTTAGCAACGAAGCGCACCCGTCACGTTCCCTAGTGTAAGACTACAGTGATACCAAACCTCGGTGCCTCAATCACTGGCATAAATGCCCATTCGTATGACCTGAGGAGAGCGTGCGTTCATCGACTTTCAATCACTTTAGCGACATCAACACGACAGACAAAAAAATTCCTCCATGAGTCATTGGCCCCGATGCCGCTACCGCTTGTAGAACTCTGCGCGCTGCTTCTCGAACAACTCTTGCTCCAACTTCTTTATTCGATGTGAGTTGAACGAGTCTGTAGCCACCACCATAGCGGGAACAGCAAACATTCCGGCGCAAAAGCCGCCAAAAAAGATCAGAGCAATTTTCACGGGAATTCGGTTTCCCGGTTTCCGACATGCAACGAAGGCAGAAAAACTCCCGAGGATGATGCCTGCGTCTATACCCCGCTGCATCGGCTCGCACGACAAGAAAAAGCGCCACTGCTGCGCAAGCGCTCGTCGGCGCGCCTCACCGATTTCCAGCCCTTCCTGTTCAATTATGTACTGCTTCAAATCCTTCACCTCCGAGTCGGGATACATTTTGTTTGCATCCCGTGATGATTGGATCTGCTTCATCATCTCTACTGTCTCCGAAGATGCCACTTTGTACCGACCCGAATTTACCAAGTCTCCGATATTCGTGGACTCTGGGAGATTCTCCTCGTACCGAGGAAGCTCTGCTCCTCTGCTTCCGTCCGCTTTGCTCCCGCCACCTCCCATTTTCCTTGGTGCGCAAGCCTATGGCGCCTTACGCCATCCGTGATGTGAGCCGACAAAAGCATGAAGAATTGGATGACACAGCAGGAGGTAATCTTCCCAATACGCCAAAAAAAAGCACCTCCTCGATCATGATCATTCAGTAGCAGGAGACGCTACCATGCGCGTCCTTCTTACCCGCGGCGCTCTCACTACTGGAGAGTTCAAGCTCATGAATGGGAAACAATTCCCAGAAGCTGCAGCCGAAATGAAAGTACCTTTTTCCAGCGGCGCCTGTTCGTCTAGCTAATCAGGCATGACCAGGAATTCTAACGCACACAGCAAATCTTTGTCTCTTTGCATCGCGTTGTTGCCGGTTCCTCTTGATACATACGTAGAAAAATATACGTAGCACTACTACCGTCCCTAGGAAGAGAAAAAAACCTTCCCTCAACCACCCACGCCCACCTGTCCCTGAGGCATAGCCATGCACACCACGTCTGCAGGGCAACAAAACGCAAAAGATAAGTTCCCTGACATTCCCCCCTGTTGGCACGTTCTCAGCTTTAGACCTGGCAGGCCCAGTCATGATCCCCAAAACCTCTTTGTCAAAAACTGATGAAAAAAAAACGCAATTGACTCAGCTACAGAAAAATACACCCACCGCCCCAGAGATATACGCTGAATTGAACATTTCTCAAGTCACCAGAGCATACACACGCTCCCCTCCCCGACAGAAGAAAACATATATTCTTCAGCATAGTTTATATTAACCGATCCCCCGCAACGGTCACCATTCACTCGACACTGCAAACACAACATGTCACTAATGCGCCATGAAATGATTGTCTTCATGAGAGGCGACTTCACCACTCACCGCAACCGTCAAGTAGAACACAAGTCTCCATAACAAGAAAGATGACACCAGCAAAGCCTTCTCTGGCAGCGTCACTCGCGTACCTGCATGCGCAGTTAATCTGAATAACACAGCTTGGCCTCCAGTAACCGATAAAAACGTTACGAATAAGAACTTGGCAGCTCACTTCCTACGAACACAAGCACGACGGCCACATGTGTAAGAACTAAGGACGGCCGCGCCTTCATCCCTTCACTTACCAAAAAAAACGCCACACATCAATTTATAGTTTCCACTTTTTCTCTGTGCGTCTAAAATCCCGCCGACACCCCTCTTGCTGGCTGTCTTGCACTCCACCGTTGGCACACAATGTGACAACAATCCAAGTACCGGATTGATGTCGATGATTGCCATCTAAAAGCAGTACAATTTTCCTTCCGACCAGCAACTCGAGCGCTCGCTTGCAGCACCCCGACTTCTCTCAGCCGCACAGTGATCTACGAAAAGCTGCCCATCATCGCGTTACCCACCGTGCCAAACGACCCAGCATTTCATAACTTTAAAACAATAGCCCCTTGCTCTCTGCAGCTTTGGAAAAGAGAGGGGGGGGGAAGATCACAGATGAACTCGGTTCGCCGTGCAACGCGGCCCTGAAAACTTGTGCGTAGCTCTCACAGCACGTTCAATTTACCCTGTCACAATTGAGGAGCACGACTTCCAAGAGCCTCCCTCTCCAAGAGTCTTCATAGCCACTCAGATCTACCAGTGGGGAGGACAGATGGCCAACCAACATCCCGCCTTCGGCAGCATAAGTGAGCGCGCAGGTCTTCTCCACCGTGAATGCAGACACGCACGCAACAAGAAAAAACTATTGCCTGCAGCCCTCCCGCTCACTGTATCACCCACTGACAGTATCACAGCACCTGATTCCAAAACACCAACAAACTTGAATCCCACAGATAACGTCGAAACTTCACCATGACCTAGCCGAGGACTACTCTCCTGATCTGGACGAGAGGCAGCACATTGTGCAGAGCTGTGGCAGCGCCAATGAATGAGACCGTGAAACTTTCCCTCGTTCTTCCCCTCTCTTCTTTGTGCGCGGTTGCGTGCAAGGCGTCAAGGCGTGGGTACAGCAGCGACGCCCTTTGGCCCGTTTACAGGCGCCATCGGCTCCCTGAAAGAGAGCGCGCAGAGAAAGAGAGAGAAAGCGCCTCTGTAGCTCTACACTGTGGGGCCACTCCCCCTAGCCAGTGCACAGGGCATGCCCAGAAGTGGCCGCGTCGGGTTGGTGAGACGTGTCCTGCTGTAGATCCAGACCCTGTGAGCCACTCGGCGATCCGAGCTTGGCCGCCTTCCGACCCCGACACCTCCTGCGGAGGCTCGGATAGGAGAAGAGCGTTCAGTCGCTGCTGCAGTTTCTGCCGCACAGGGGCAGTAGAGGTCCCCTACCGGAGCTCCACCTGCGTAGCGGAGGTGAGTAAACGGCGCAATCGGCGCGGAGGTGATGACGCATCACCGATCGTACAGGCGTAGTGGTGCGGCAGGAACCGTGCCACCCACGTGCAGGCTACCATCGTTGCTACTGCCTGTCTGT